>NC_052619.1:14726394-15026394 GCF_016545825.1 Eucalyptus grandis | reverse complement strand
GTAGACGGGCGGATCAGCCGAACTGGGTATGGGACCGAATCCCTACCCGGGTTCATTTTTTTCTAATGCGGGTCATTCAATTGGATTTGGGGGATCGGGTTTTAGGGGAAATCCTTACCCGAGTCCGCCACCAGGGTTTCTCCCATACCATATCTACGCTGCCAGCAACCGGCCGAAACCCGGCGACCCCCTTTTCACAACCAATGCCGATGGACCAGAACTGAAGCTTGTTGCTCAGCAGTTAACTGGACCTGATAATTACTCGAGATGGTCGCGCGAGTTCCGGCGCGCTCTGGTAACAAAGGATAAGGAGGGCTTTATCGATGGAACGGTTCCGATTCCGTCCGACGAACGACTAGCGCGACTTTGGAAAAAATGTAATCGGCTAGTCAGAACGTGGATCGGAAACAGCATCGCTCCCGAAGTCATGGCTGGTCTTCCTCCAACGGAGGACTCGAAACAAATGTGGGAAAACATCAAGGAGATGTATGGAAAACTGGATCAAGTAAAAATCTTTTCTTTGACGCAACAGATCTCGGATTTAAAGCAAGGAAACATGACTGTTGTTGCAGTTTTCAACAAACTTTCGAGTCTGTGGAACGAATTGGAAGCGGCCGAAGAAAAATTTGATTGGCCAGAGCCGATTTTGCAGCAGTACAAAAAGATGTGAGATAGGGAGAAAGCCATCCGATTTCTCCTCATATTAAACGAATCTTACCTTTCGTTTAGATCGCAGATCTTAACCATGGAGCCGATGCCAAGCCTTGGCCGTATCAACTAGCTCACAATCCAAGAGGAAAGCCAACAGAGAGCAGCAGATCTTGGCAAGGAAGGCGACAGAGTGGCTCTGGCGGCGAGGGTTTCCTCTCGCCCGCTACAGAAATCCACAGGAGGGAGAGAAAGTCGAAGATCTAATCTGGGGTTTCACGAAAACCCTAGATCTTATATACGAGCGATGGATGGCCAAGATTTTTCTGATCGATCGGACGGCCCACGATCAATCTTTGGAGCTATTGGATCTGACGGCTCATAGAATGGCGCGACCACTAAATCCAACGGTCCACGTGCAGCAGGTTTCCACAGTTTCGAAGGCCCACGCGGACAATTCTTTTCTGGGCCCGAAGGCCCACAGGCGCCATTCGGAGCATCATCCGAAGGCCCATATGGAGGAATAGCGGCCCATGCTGTTAGTAGACCTTCCTCATATGCAAAAAACAACAAAGGAAAGGGTAAGATGTATTGTGAATACTGTAAACGCCTGCACCACACAGTTGAAAGTTGCTGGAAATTACATGGTAAGCCAGGTGAAAAAGAAAAGGGAAAGTTTTCAACTGTTTTTCAAGTGATGGGTAAATCAACAAACAAGCCAATCACCCATGGGGAATATCAGGAGTTGATGGAAGCTCTTAAAAAATTGGATCCTTTTGACAAGGCAGGCAGTTTCACAGGTATTTCTTATTGCATGACGAACTCAATTTCGAAGGATGCATGGATTATAGATACAGGAGCTAGTGATCATATTGTCTGCAATCCGAAATTATTTTCTAGTGTCAAAAGGTTATCGTTTCCAATATCAGTCCAACTTCCCAATGGAAATACCACATATGTTGGAATGACTAGCACCGTGAATCTTAGTTCACTCATCATTCTCAAAAATGTCCTTTATGTCCCTACTTTCCATTTTAATCTCATATCAGTCTCTCGAGCTTGTGAAGAAAATTCTTGTCATGTCTCTTTTGACTCTGATAAATGTCTATTTCAGGCCCTTTCGACTGGCAAACTGATGGGCTTGGGTAGAATCTATCAAGGACTTTATTTTTGGAATGACCTTCCAGGCAATTTTAAATTATCCTCTGTTGCATTCAATAAACCATTGTGTAACATTGTTGCCAATGAAAGAAATTTTCTTCATCATCAAAGATTGGGTAACACTGCATATTTCCCTTGTCCTCAATGTCCAATTTGCCCATTGGCAAAACAAGCTCGTGCCCCCTTTCAAAATAGTAAGACTCGAGCAGATGATATTTTTTGCTTGATCCATGCTGATGTCTGGGGACCATATCACACAGTAAATCATGATGGTTCGAGATTTTTTCTTACAATCGTGGACGATTTCTCACGTGCCACTTGGGTCTTTCTCATACAATCAAAATGCCAGGTTCTTTCTCACCTCAAAATCTTTTTTTCCTTATCCAAAACTCAGTTTGGAAAAACAGTTCATCGCATCCGCACTGATAATGGTAGGGAATTCTTCAATGGTGATTGTGCTTCCTTTCTTACTTCAAATGGTATTTTACATGAAAGTACCTACACCTATACTCCACAACAGAATGGGGTAGTTAAGCGAAAACATCGTCATCTCTTAGAAGTGGCGCGTGCTCTTAAGTTCCAAGCATCTATACCAGAACAATTTTGGGGAGATTGTGTGATTACTACGGCATATCTAATAAATCGTATGCCATCTCGCATTCTAGAAGGCAAGACTCTATTTGAATTATTGTATGGAAGAAAACCAGATCCGAGTCATCTCAAAGTCTTTGGCTGCTTATGTTATGTGGCTATAGTAGGTCCTCGAGATAAAATGTCTCCTCGTGCTAGACAATGCATCTTCATGGGGTATCCTAACTTGAAAAAGGGTTATCGAGTCTATGAACAGTCTACCGGGGATTTTTTCATCAACAGGGATGTGGTTTTTCATGAAAATATTTTTCATTTCCGGGATACTACTTCTATGCCTGCAGATGATACGAGAACTAATCATCGATTCCTATCAGAAGAAGATCTATCTACTGGAGAATCATACTTTATTACTCCTTCTCCAAGACATCAGATAGTAGATACAGTCTTGCCTTCACCAACCGATGATTCTTCTCATGATAATTCTGTTGAGCAACAAATTATGGAGCAGGAATCCCGAGAGATAAATCACGAAGAGCCTACAAGTGTTGAGGAATCACCTTTGAAGGTGCTGGATGAACCACCACGAAGATCTGGTCGAACCACTCGTCCACCAGCCTGGACTAAAGATTATGTCTACTCCTCATCACTATCATTAGGTACTCGTTATCCTTTATCCTCATATGTATCTTTCGATCGCTTGTCGTCAGACCATTTATGTTGCATTAGTCGAGTTTCTGAGGAAAGGGAGCCTTCTAGTTATAATGAGGCTGTACATGATGAACGTTGGCAAAAGGCAATGGAGGCAGAACTTAAAGCCCTGATTGATAACCATCCTTGGGATGTTGTGACATTACCGCCTGATCGCAAACCCATTGGATGTAAATGGGTCTATAAGATCAAATATAGAGCAGATGGCTCCGTGGAAAGATACAAGGCCCGATTAGTGGCCAAGGGTTTCACCTAGCGAGAAGGTTTTGATTACCATGAGAGATTTTCTCCGGTAGCTAAGGATGTCACGGTTCGCTCTTTCTTATCAGTTGCTGCTTTTCGCAACTGGTCCTTACATCAAATGGATGTCCACAACGCTTTTCTTCATGGCGATCTAGAAGAGGAGATTTACATGGATCTTCCACAAGGATTACGAAGACAGGGGGAGTTGAAGGTATGTCATCTCCGCAAATCTCTTTACGGATTGAAAGGCATCTCGACAGTGGTACGCCAAATTTACTACTGCACTAACGGGAGCTGGATTCATGCAGTCCAAACATGATTATGCTTTGTTCACTTGGGCAAAAGGTACGTCGGCCATATACTTGATGATTTATGTTGACGACATACTTATTATGGGAAATGATAATTCTGCTGTGAAGAAGCTTAAAGACCATCTACATTTGTCTTTTCATAATAAAGACTTAGGACCACCTAAGTATTTTCTTGGAATAGAGATAGCTCGTTCTGATCTAGGGATTTCCCTTAGTCAGCGAAAATTTGTGATGGAGATTATATCAGAAGCGGGATTATCAGGTTGCAAACCGGCAATTATTCCTATTGAACAGAATGCCAAGTTGACAAGCATTGATTATGATGTTGGGACGTCCTCCTCTGATGATCCATTATTGAAGGACCCGACAAGCTATCAAAGACTTGTTGGGAAGCTTATCTATCTTACTATGACCGGGCGGACATTTGCTATCTTTGTACAGACTCTCGTCAATTCATGCATACCCAAAGCAATCACACATGAATGCAGCCTTAAAAGTAGTGAAATATCTGAAGAGATGTCCAGGATTAGGGATACTCCTCTCCAAAAAGTGCAACATGGAGATGACAGCCTATTGTGATGCGGACTATGCTACATGTCCCATGAGTAGGAGATCTATTACTGGATTTTGCATCAAATTTGGTGAGTCGTTACTTTCATGGAAGACAAAGAAACAATCCACTGTGTATTGTCATCAGCAGAAGCTGAATATCGATCTATGGCAAAAACTGTCTGTGAGATAGTGTGGCTCGGAGGCTTACTTCTGGATCTTGGGGTACAAGTTAGAGGACCGACATTACTTTTCTGTGATAATGATTCGGCACTCAAACTTGCAGCAAATCCTGTGCTACATGAAATGACAAAATATATAGAAGTTGATTGCCATTTTACTCGGGAGAAGATCAAAGAAGGGATCATCGAAACCAAAGGAATCAGGACTATAGAGCCTGCAGATATCTTCACTAAACCCCTTTGTCAAAGACAACATACATATCTTCTAAACAAGCTGGGCGTCTTGGATATATACAAGCCACCAGCTTGAGGGGGAGTGTTGAAAGAAGATATGATATGGGATTTGATTGAGGATTTGGATTGATTGTAATTGATAGGAGATGTGATTATTTTAGGACTAGAAAGATTAGAAGAATTTATTTACTTTTTTATTCAATTCTTTTGTACAATATATACATCATTATATTACATCTAGAGATCAATGAAATATACACTATTTTCCTCATTACACAAATTTCCATATTCCTCTCATTCTCGTCTTCTTCTCAGATTTGTGACATGGAACACAATAAGCTTAGAGATTATGATTTGGTTTAATTTCCTTGGATTTAATTTATTCAAATTTTAGATTCCTATCTTAGGCATTTAGGTAATTTATCTTTTCATTAGTTAACTAATTAGATTCTATGATCTAGATAATATTGAAGAAATTTAGTTACTTTTTTGAACAACTTTCTCATTATTTTTAATTAGAAAATCTGTAGGATTTTTGGGTTATTTATATTCGTGTTACTCTTCTTCTTTTTTGAAAAAAAGATACTATTTGAAAATTGATAGCACTTCTCTAAATTGCACTCCATGTATTTTGAGTTTCACTCGAGTTGCGAATTGCTGTTCGTATATACTTATTTTTACCATGTCACATGATATGAAAGTCGCGTGACAACCATCTTGTCAACGAAAATTGGCGGGTGTAGGCTCTTTGATAGTAATCTTAGCGTTTTGCAACAAATAATGGAACGACGATCGAATGCAACCAACTATTTCTTTGGAAGACCGAACATAATGACGTCTCAGTTTGAAGCTCTTGGCTCAAAAGGAGCATATCGGGGTAACAAAGTTGGTGCCGTGTGGGAGTTTCGCTGCCAACTGTTCTCTAAACTTTCTCCAATGGTTTGGGACAATCATGGTCGAGATTCACTCGGATGAATACGATTTTTACCGGGATAGGCCATATTACGTTTGTAAAAACTTCCATGGTAATCCCAATGGCTGCGCTAGTTGGAAGGGCTATGGGGATCGACGGCTACGGCATTTGTGATTGCTCTCGAGGCGTGATACATACTATAGATGTGATGATCGGCATGTTGGAGATGTTTGTGGAGATTACGGGCAAGATCATGACTATTATCAAGAATCGTATAAGTTTCGTGGTGTCGTAATATTGAGTTTGAGAAATTTTAAGGATTGATTGGTAGAAGTGGATTGATTTTTTTATGATTTAGGTATTTATGAGGAGAAATCTATCCCATCAATTTTGAGAAAGTTAATTCAATCCTAAACTTTTCAAGTTTGACGATTTAGTCCTAAACCTTTTAGCAAAATTCCAATGTGGTCATTTCAGCCAATACTCATCCTCAAAAGAAGTCTTGTGAGGTGAGGAGAGCCGCTCAACATACACCCGCATCACCTTAACTTGGCTCTTATACCAATCTGAGGGGACTTGACCTTAAAAGACGTCTTGTGAGGTGAGAGGAGCCACAACGGTTATCGAGCAGGTTAGAGGGTTTTTCCCAAGCGATGTGTGATTGCCTTGCATAACAACGGAGAGAGATCAATATACACTACCTAATGATGACTGGACTAATACATCAACAATTTCCAGCAAAAATTAGCCGAAACGATTATGCTTAAATATTGCTCAAAAGTTTAAAATTAACTTGATAAAATTGAAAAGTTTATGATTGAATTGAAATTCGTATAATAGGTTTAGAATTGGTTAGATAATTTCTCTAAAGGTAAAAATGGAGGCATATGAGTTGAATGTTGTTGGATTGTTGTTATAGATGATTTGATTATATTTTAGGATCTATTAAGTTAGATGAGGTAATTGCAGTGAATTTTCTTAATCTAGCCGCCGGTGAAACTGGTGATGGAGTCAGAAATCGTGATGAGAATATTCCTAGTTCACAAGAGAACTTTCAAAAATTTAGTCAGAACTGTCATGAGATTGGAAGCTGCAAAACTTTGGCTAACGATGGGTTTCTTTATCCCTGCACATTCTGAAGATCCAATCAAAGCTTTCGATTTCGAATGTTTCCAGGAAGCGCCATTTCAAACGTCGGGGGAAGGCGTGGATAGATATGTTTTATCGCCAAGCACTTCAGCATTCGAGGAAGAGTTTTCGCCAACGTGGCGAGCATGGTTCGAATCACAACATGTCCTATTCCTGCATCGATACCTCTCGAGCGTTCGATCTCAAAGGAACGGACCTTTGCTCGATCTCCATAACGTCGATACCGGGCCTTTCTCGACGCCTGGTTGAAAGGATTCTTTGACGACGGATAGATCCATTAATCTACAGCAAAGAAGGCCCATCACAGCCTCGTTCAATTGGGCTGTCGATCACTCCATGTCATGCGGACGAGGTCCCGTCTTGAGCTATCGGAGATCATCTACTCCTCGTCCGACCAAATCCCAAGTGAGGACTTGGAATATCGGCAATGTCCTGGACCAGGTGGTCCGTCCGTGTGACCCGCGAGCGTGAAACGACAGCCCGTTTTCTTACACGGTCCGGTCACGACGGCTGGACCTTCCCCATCACGGTCCAGGGAGAGGATACGACTCCACGCGCGACTGTCGAAGCAATGATTTTGCATGGGACCATCACGAATGCGCGACACCAAACGAGACCGAAAAGAGCAAAGGTCGTATTCAATCGAGGCCTGTCAAAGCGCAATAGCGCAAAAAACGGAAATGGAAGAGACGAGGCGACGGATGAAAAAAGGCGAAAAGGGTCGTTGTCCTGTCGGTGGCGTGAGTGGATAGCGTAGCGTCCTTCGAGAAATTAATGGTCAGTGGTATGGCAACCCTACATAGTTGGTATCGTGGTACACAAATAGATAATAGATGTGCACGTGGTTGGTATAATTTTGAGTCAATCATGCAAACAGTTTCATTTGCATGGTATGTAATAGATACGTAATCAATGAGATTTTCATGTAAATTATTATTTACTCGATTAAAGTGGGATTCCTTGTCATACCACTAGTCATAATAAGGACTTGATGTCGATAGTGATACAGTTCCTATCCTCTAGGTGTAGCAGTGAGTAATTTGTTTGGACCTGATCTATCATTGGTCTTGTTAGATAAAGATGTTGTGAGATTTATGAGACTATTACTGATTGTTTTAAAAGTTAGGTTCATAGATGGAGAGAAATTATATATATAATATAAACCCTTATTTTGATATATTCTCTTATGTGTAAGTTAGCACGTGGAATTTGACTAATAAGGATGGACACACGTGAGAAGGATAAAGCCTAGCTCGACACAATCCCAACCCAAAAATTTTGGTTATCATGAAGGTGTAATAAATGTTTAAATAATTTTACAGGTCGGATTAATCACCAGTTTTAATTTTGTGGATCCCACATGGGCATGGGCAGACCTAATTCATGATCACATCCTGGCATGAAAACTCGACCCATTCCATATATGCAGATTCAATTACAGAGCGAAGCAACGGCTAAATGATGAAGTCAAATCGCAACGAAAGTTTGTTGAGAAGTAGGTGATTTTTGTCTTCCCAAAGGAGAAGGTTATTTTCTATTCGTCCTTTCAGTATGCTCCATATATGCAGATCCATAAAGACGCATTGCTGGAATTTGTCTTCCCAATGAGAAGACACGAAACACTGTGTAGTTCGTGGTGCTTCATTACTATCCTCTGCAGACTATATATGACATGAGAAACGCTGTGGTTAGGTTGCAGCAGACAGTGACATTAAACAAATCTCCTCCGGAGGTTGTCCTGATACCAGATCTAGAGGACAAAGCCCACCCTGAAGTCTCATATCTAATGACAAATGTCCAAGCAAGAGGATGAGTTAAACCAGTTAGCCACGGGTCTCCCAATTCGTCTAGACCCTGCTATTTTCGCTTACAGAAATGAATTCTTATCAAATCACATTTGTAAGAATTTAGGTTGATATCACGAAAAATTTCAAACCAATATATTTGTCATCAATTTATCCCAAATTAATTTAATTTTTTATGAAAAAAAATTCAAATTGATATACTTGCGACAAATTAGCCAAAAACCTCCAATAGCACATTTATGAAAAATTTACTTTTCATTAGATTTCGTTAAACTATATTAACATCACGAAAAATCACAAGTTATATCATAATGGTATATTCATAAAATTTAACGGATATAAATAAAAGGTAAATTTATTAAAATACTAATTTATTATAGTTATATCATCGAGGTATTAACCGCACTCATTTCAAAACTTAAAAAGTGATGCGCTGTAAATTCTCACGAATATTACTCCTTTCGAACTTATCAACGTCCTTTCGAGCTCGGGAAGCGACACACGCCTCGAGAGCTCGTGCACTTGCATAAAGTAGTTCCCCCTTCGTCGCCATTTTCAAACCATCGACAGTCTCTCCCTCGCTCAAACGAGAAAACCGAGGCTTAACACTCTCCACCATGCACAGTCTCCGGCCACACCTCCTCCTCCTCCTCCTCAACCTCCTCGCCGCCGCCGCCGCCGCCGCCAGCCCGGAAACCACCGCGCATTTCCACACCCGCCGCCACCTCCAAGTCGCGCACTCCACCTGCCAAGGCACTCTCTACCCGGACCTCTGCGTCTCCACCCTCGCCTCCTTCCCCGACCTCGCCTCCAAGTCCGTCCCGGAGATCATCTCCTCCACCGTCAACCTCACCTCCGCCCAGGCCCGGTCCGCCTCCTCCAGCTGCTCCGCCCTCGAGCGGCGCCTCGCCGCCAAGCTCGGCCCCCTCGAGCGCCGCGCCCTCGACGACTGCCTCGAGCTCCTCGCCCGCACCGTCGACGAGTTCGGCAAGGCCATCTCCGACCTCTCCAGCGCGAATGGCCCGACCGCCCCGGCGGCGCACTTCCACGACCTCCAGACGCTCCTGAGCGGCGCCATGACGAACCAGTACACGTGCCTCGACGGCTTCGCGTACAGCAAGCAGAAAGTGCGGGACGCGATCCAGAGTAAACTCTTCAACATCTCCCGCCACGTCAGCAACTCGCTGGTCATGCTCAAGAAGCTGCCCGGCGTGAAGGGGAGGCCGTCCGGCTCGCCCGCGGCGGCGGGGGAGGTCTTTCCGGAGTACGGCAGGATGAGGAACGGGTTCCCGGCGTGGCTGTCGCCCAAGGACAGGAGGTTGTTGCAGGCTCCGGTGAGCGCGACAAGCTACAATGTGAGCGTGGCGCAGGACGGGACGGGAAATTTCACCACCGTCAGCGCGGCGGTGGCCGCCGCCCCAAATGCCAGCACCACCAGGTGGGGGCGTCTGCCGACATTGCGGAGTTATTGCAGTGGCTTAATAATTTTTAACCCTCATTCTTTCTTACAGCAACAGGACGAACCAAAATCGACAAAATAGCATAAGTAAATTAATCTGGCACACTTACTTTCCGTCATCGAATGGGCCCTGCTTATCTAACTAGTAAATACTTAGTCTGACCTATCATTTCGGATGCCAATTTTTATAAATATATATTCTGGGTCACTCTATATTGAAGTGCATCGACTAGAAAGTTAGCCTACTCTATTAGCTGTTATCAATTATCTGATTAGAGGACCATATTAGAATTCTCTATTAGCCATTGTCAGTTAGTTAAATCGCAACTTGGTTTTGATGAAATGATAGCATTCACCACTTACTGAAGTTTCCTTCGTGGGTTGTTTTCCCTTGATTGGGAAACGCTTTTCAGGTTTGTGATATACATAAAAGCAGGGTCCTACTTCGAGAATGTGGAGGTAATTAGCAAGAAGACGAATATCATGTTTCTGGGGGACGGCATCGGGAAGACGTGGATCAAGGGCAACCGGAATGTCGTCGACGGCTGGACCACCTTCCGATCCGCCACTGTTGGTGAGTTCAAAAATCATCAAAAGAATTATTTCATTTGGTTCACCCTCGCTAACTTTACTCCTCATATCCCATGCAATAAATCGCTTTGTCATGAAGCTATGAATCTCTGGAGAGTAGGAACATAATTTATTCGGGTTGTCACCATGAGTGGCTCCATTTGAACATTTTATAAACAAACGGACGCGATATCAGTTTTTGCTGGAATTAGGTCTGTGATGTTTGACTAAACATGAATTGAGAGTGATATGCGTCGGACCACATGGCGTTCCTAGGACTTTAGATTATCTTAGATTAGAACTTTAGGAGTGCAGCCATGACCATTATTGGGGCCCGTGTCGGCACGAGGCTTGACTCTGTCATGTTGTTGCCCTCGTTCTGGAGGCTTGTAGAGCAGTTCGAGTTCCCGTGAGCACCTTAAATTCTCTCGCGACTGAGGAATCTCCAGTAAAAAAATTAGTAGGTCGTATGTCATGGAAAAGCTTGCGCTTGGCATTTAAGCAATTCAACGGGACCTTTTTCTAACATCATTTAGAAGAGATTTCCGTAGAAAAACCACACCATGTCCTTTTCCGTTGGCCATAGACAGATTGGCCCGCGAGATATTAAATAATATAATCCCAGAGTGACAATTGTCAAAAGGTAATTAGCGTGTCTGGCATGGGGACCCGTCCGGAGTGCCCCAGTCCATCCGCCGCGTTTGTAGGGTCACAGAAAGATTGAAGAATTCTGGATATGATGCTCTTTTGGGAGCATGTATAAGTATAAATGCGAAGCAGCTAAGCAACAGTACTGACAAGAGACCCGAAATCTTCCTTCGAAATCATGGCCTATGAGAATTGACTTCTCCCTTCGTGTTGCCACAACGTGTGGCGCACGTCCTACGTTGTGCTCGTTGGGCAAGGGTCTGGCTCGTTTCTCCTTGGTTTGGAAAAAACTCGACAAGGAGAGTCCAAGACCTTGATAGAACGAGAAAATAACTTGCCCTGGCACGTTTTCGTTGCTGATTGTAGAAAACTTTAATGGGTTATAAGCATGGACATTACTGACATTCATTTTTAGTTTGTATGTAGATAATTTTAAAAACCTTTAAAATTAAACCCTCTTGTGGTACGGATAGTTTTGAATTTTTCATAATCAACATAAATAATATAATAAATTTCCATTTGGTTTGAGTACAAAAATATTATTTCGGTTTTACGCGTATTTAAAGCATGAATTTTCTAATAATAAGTCCAAAAGTTATTTGGATTGAACACTAATTTTTTATGATGCTCTTTTCTCATTTCATCTCACCTAGTATCTGAAAACTTAATTGTATTCCTTGATCCATGCAAATAAAGTTAAATGTGAAGTTGGGATATTTAAATTGGTTTAATGTTATGTTTTCATGGATACGTCGTTTTTTAATATATTTTTTTCCATTATTGATCATTTAACTAAGTTGGTAATGCTTAATACTATCATTAGCGGAACTCGGGATTGAAATTTATAGTCAACTTTGCTAGAAATCGCACCCCCTCAACTTTCTGGCTCCCTCACTTAAAAGAAGAATCAGCATTTTGCATATAGATTCCTAATATAATTAGGAAATTAAGGCAGAGTGTTTTGCACGTATGAGTAGGGTCCTCATCTGCAACTGGTCCAAGCGAAGCTGATCGAATCTTAATTGCACATGGGTGCGGTCCAGTTCTTGATGGTTGATTTGGTAAGTACTTTTTTTCACAAAAATTCAAACAGACGACAAGATATGGAGCGCGCCCTGGACGTCATCATCACGCCAAATCGTCGTCGACTCTCTAGGAAAATCCTGTGACTTTGACAAAGCTTCACGAAATGAATAAAGATTAGTGAATTCAGGGCCAATGTTTTCAAAAGGTCGAACGCTTTTTTCCTCGGGACGGGCAAAAGGAAATTTAGCCTTAGCAAGTTTGACATGTGGAGAAACGCGCTGCATTTGCATGTGATTGTGATTATGTATTAATAGTCCCTATGTTGCAGTGTTCCCTGACCAAAGCCCTAAAGACGAGATAAAAGACAACGTTGCGTTTGGGAAAGATCGATGTCTGCGAGTAAATCGTAGCTGCCCATGTGAATGTGCTTAATTAAACCCTAGTAGTCTGCTTTGTTTTACGTCCCTATTGCGGATGCTTATGAACCTTAAGACCCTTGTTGGCGATTAGAGAGGCAAGAGAACCTGACAACTGACGAAAAAAACATAACTCTAACGTGGGATTGGTGGTGACGGTGAGCCTAAATTCACGGATCAGCGGCTAAATGCATGTGACTTGGGAAAACAAAACAAGGAGGTTCTTTAATGTATATATAGATTTACTGACTGAAAAAGCAGAAGGTTTTCTTTTTATTTAGAGCTTTTCCGTTCCAAAACTCGACGCTTAGTTGGTGTTGTGATAGATTGTACAACTGTTGGAGGGGTGACACCCGCTGTGTTTTTTGGACCATTCTCATTAAAAGCAGTGTTAGATGCATAGCTTGAGGTAGACATCATTTTGAGGATGATGCTGATCAAAGGTTCCCTGGAGTATTAAAAGGCATGAGAGCGATTATCTGAACTAAAGTATATGCGAAAGTCACGTCTATGGTTTCTCGTCGAGTAAGCCTTTCACTTGCATACTGCTATGATATGTCATTTAGGAGTATAGATTATGAAGCTGATATAAGTTCATGCATGTCATCTCAACATCATTCTTAAACTTTGACTCTCTTTTTACTTTTTCCTTTTTCCTCAGCTGCGGTCGGGAGTGGATTCATAGCGAAGGGCATATCATTCGAGAACTATGCCGGTCCGAGCAAGCACCAGGCCGTGGCCTTCCGGAGCGGCTCCGACCTCTCTGCCTTCTACAGTTGCAGCTTCATTGGCTACCAAGACACGCTCTATGTCCACTCCCTCCGCCAATTCTATCGCGAGTGTGACATTTACGGCACGGTCGACTTCATCTTCGGGAATGCAGCTGTGGTCTTCCAAAATTGCAACTTGTACGCACGCAAGCCAAATGAGAACCAGAAGAACATATTCACGGCGCAGGGGAGGGAGGACCCCAACCAGAACACGGGGATCTCAATCCTTAACTGCAAGGTTGCGGCCGCAGCGGACCTAATCCCTGTGAAGTCCTCGTTCAAAACATACCTAGGTCGCCCATGGAAGGAGTACTCCAGGACGGTCTACATGTTGTCGAACATCGAAGACGTGGTGGACCCTGCCGGGTGGTTGGAATGGAACGGGACGTTCGCATTGAACACGTTGTACTATGCAGAATACCGGAACCAAGGGCCAGGTTCGAACACGAGTGCCAGAGTAACATGGCCTGGTTATAAAGTCCTTACCAATGTCACGGAGGCTACTCAGTTCACGGTCTCCTCCTTTATACAAGGAAATGACTGGCTCAATGGTACAAGCATTCCTTATTATCTTGGTTTGAATTGAGGGGCATTGTAATTTTTAGACGCGTCTATGTGTCAATTGATTTTTATTATGTGCTCTCGAAAGGTATGCAGATAAGGATATTGTAGGGATGATCTGCCGCAGAAAAATTTCTATGTTAATCCAAGGTCAATTTGAAATTCAATAAAGGGTTAAATTCATTGAGAATGGAGTGGTTGTCAAAATATTTGTAGTAATTTGTTTGTATGTTTGAACTGTTTTCGGACTAAAAGTTGAAAAAGGAACAAGATCACCTTTGGGCTTAGCAAAGACCGACCCGAGTTCAGCTCAGTCCAATTCGGTTCGGTTCAGGCCGGCCTTTGGTATCCAGGCCTAAAGACACAAGGCTCAATAAGTTTGGGCCGGTCTAAGCCCGGTCCGAGCAGCCTAGCCTAATTATCTAGCTTGTTAGGTGCACGTAAGGTGGTCCAAAGCAGAATTGCGTCCTAGGCCTAGCCTAGACATGCGTAATCTCATCCTTGGACGAAAATAATCGACAGCAATATATGCTTTAGGTTTATAAACCGTGCGTATTTGATTTTAAAGAATATAGAATTTGGGAATTGGTAGCTCCAAAGTTAATTTTAATTATACAACAGATGAAAGCTTGCTCATGCACGGTGCAAACTCTAACATATAGGAAGATGATATAAGAGATTTTACTTGAAATTGGCCTTTCAATTGGAGAGCGTAAGCAAAATCTCAATCACAATCAATCGGGCATTACACAGTCCCCACCAAGGGGGGACGAAGCAAAGGGTGGCAAGTGTGAAAGAGAGAGTCGGAGTGACGTTGATCCCAACGGAGCCCGTGATCTCCGAAAAGAAAAGCACTAAAAAAAAAGATTTAGAATTGAAAAGGCAAAGAAACAAAGCAAACTAGAGGAAGTCCTTATTTTTAAGGCACAAAACATTTTTCCCCCATGTTTACTCCAAGGATGCTCATTATACCACAACTTACGAGGCACAAAAAAGGTTTATTGCGACAGTACATAAGATAAGTTTGAAGCTTCTCCATTAAATTCAACTAACGAGACCCAAATCAATTCCACTTGATGGGTTTGCCTAGCGCAAGAACTCTAGAGAAAGCAATTCAAACCAGTATATTCAGCAACTAAACGATTGAAAAGTACCTTAAAAATATATCAGCTATGGCTGCATCAAGTTCCCGTTGCTTGGTCTTTGCAGGCACCGGTTACACATCATTCACCACTAAGTAGCTAGATACCAGAAAAACGTGGTTGACAATGTTTAACGACTGAGTGCTCGCACTTACACTCTTCGACAAGAGCACATTATGTAAGTAAACGTGGAGTCAAATCGCATGCTCAGTTAAATCGATTTTGTCATTTTGAAATATGATCGGATATAGCAATTTTTCTTGCTAACGTCCAGTTCATTTTTGTTACTAGAAAGTTGTTGTTTATTCCATGTCACATCTTGAGGAAAATATGATCTGGTTCCTGGTCATCCGGTAGTGTGGAATGAGTCGTACTAAAAATGAATAACCTTGTTTACTTTTACTTAGAAAACATAGCCCATCTCTCTCTTTCTCTTTATGATTACGCTGCTTAATTATATCTCGTCTAAACCGTTTAATGGGACATATATTTTGGTCAAATTGTTGGACAAAGACGCATTTTGAAAGTCGTACTATATATTCTATACTTGTTCGTTTCATACACGCATTTAATCTGCTAGAGGATAATAACTGAGAGATTAAATGTGTTCTTGACTAGCCCTGATTCACGAGCATATTGAATCAACAAATTCAGTTTGAAATCATATTCTTTTGTAATCAGAAAGTCTAAATTTCAAATTCATGAAAGATTTTATGTAATCAGGAACGTATATCGTTTTAGGCAAGACCACATAATGAGACCACATACAATGAGAAACGATGTTCGACTTCACAAGAATGATGTTCACCGCTTAAATAGATATGATGATGTTGGGAAGAATGTCCGCAAGCTTAACTTTTCAAAAATTACAGGGTTATCAACGTTAGAAATGAACGCCTTAACGAGAAGAGGCCTCTTGTTACTTGATCTGCATATCTGATACACGTTGATCAGAGGAGCACGTCCTTCTCCTAGCATGCACGAATTTGCTTCCCAAAGAATAGGGCAAATGTTCGTACACCTGAACGTCTTCCCAATTCAAACATCACATCAAGATGTACGGCATAAACATATAAGCATTTATAATCATATACAGATGCATGAAGTACGTGCAATTGGGAGATACAGATCAATCATGTTCCTGAATTCGTTCATATAAATGTCATGCCATTGTGCTTTGATAAGCATTATTAACCTTTCCATCTGACTTACTGTATTAAATAAATCGTTCACATAACGCATGAGTGATCTAAATCACATTAATTTATTCATGGGTTTTTTTCAAAGAGTTCACTTTATGAGAATTGTTCGATTTAAACAAAGAAATAACCAACTTTTGGAGGCACTGACTTTTCCCGTGATATCTATGATCATTGTTTTGAAAATTGAACATTATCTCACTAATTATAGTTTCAAGACTCGAGAGCATGATCATCATATATTGCTTCAGGTAAATTAAGATGATGCAAATTTTATGTTTCTATGTAATAGTGGTTAAAGTGGGAAGTGGAAAGACTATATTCATTGAATCAAATATAACCATCCACTTCATGATATATCCGATAACCATTTGTGTGAGCGAGAGAAAATAGAAGGAGATCGACACTGATGATCAACAAACTTAGGAATGCAACTTCTATACTTCAATAATCACGCATGAATCAAACTTCGTTCTGTCATTTTTCTTTTTTATTAAGGATTCATTTATTTTGTGGAACATGAATGATTTAAAAAACATTTTTCTAAAACAAACAAAGTCTAAGTGAAAGATAACTTATTGTTGGGATACTCTTACATTGGTCGTGAAAGAGGCAGGTAGTGAATTTATCAATGTGAGGGAAAGTCTCACCTCTTGAACTAGTTTTTGGGGTGAGAGATGTTTAAGACCACCAAATACTGGTATCATAGTGTAGGTTACCAAAAAGTCTGGACTAACAGTTACTCAAAGAGGTTGGTGAGGCCTCCAACCTAAGCACAATGTATAAGGGAAATATTGTTGTGGTAATCTCACATTAATTGTGGAAGGGGCATACAGTGAGTTAATAAATGTGAGAAAAAGTCTCACATTTTGAGCTAACTTTTGGAATGAAAGAGCCCAAGACCACCCAACACTTAAGTTATAGGATCCAGTATGGACAATCTTCCCTATGCCTTGCGGTGCCACAATGAGTTTCAATTGTTGTTTTGAGGTAATGAATCTTATTCCGGTAGTTGAGATTTGTCGAGAGACATGGGAGAGGACATTCCATTAGTAAGAATTAGTAAGAAAGAGATCAAATAACTCATGAAGATCCATTGACTATGCATTAATTTATTATCTAATACACTCTTCGTCACATCCCTTATTCTCTCCCTCTTAAAATAGCCATAATACTAGATACGATGAAAGACAATTGAAAAATGTTAGCATTACACTTTGTCAAAGGTGGAACAATGCCTTTCTTCTCCGATCCTTGAGTGTCGCATATATTTTCATTAGTCAACACCCGATACACCCAAATGTTCACATCAAAGTAACGCTTCTCCCTATAAGTTGGGTTCATGTCATGCGCTCACTTGACAAGTAAGGCTGCGTTTGTTTTCATTCTTTTTTTCTGTTTTTGAACAACTTTTCTGTTTTTTTGGTCCTGGGAACAAAAAGGAATAGAAACGCGTTTGGGTGCGTTTTTGTTCGAAAATTATTTTTGGTTCCCGGAAACACATTTGGAACAAAAACAATAAACAAAAAAAGAAAAGTTGTTTCTTGTTTCTGAAACAAAATTCAGAAACACTTCTCTCTTTTTTCTTCTTCTTTTCTTCTTCTTTTTTCTTTCTTTTTTCTTTGGCCGGTCGCCGGCCTCGGCCATGGCCGGCGACCGGCCGTCGAGGGTCGGCGACGCCGTCGAGGGCCGGCGACCTCGCCGGCCCCGGCAAGGCGACCTCGCTGGGTTGGGCGAGGTTGCCGGCCCTCGTCGGCCGGTCGCGCCAAAGCCAAAAAAAAAAAAAAAAAAAAAAAAAAAAAAGGAAAAATAAATAAGAAAATAAGAAAAATAAGAAAGAAAATAGAAAAATAAAATAAAAATAAAAATTAAAAAAAATATATATACAAATTTACCAATCGTGTTTGTTCATTTTTATTCCCGGAACAAGTTTACCAAGCACGTTTTTGTTCAAAAATTGTTCCCTCGGAATGTAAACACTTTTTTCTATTTCTGTTTCCTGGAACAATTTTTAAACAGAAATGTTACCAAACGCGCCCTAAGCATCCAAGCAAAGCGAGAGAGCTTTGAGTCGGCGTCGTTCCAATTTTTGCTTGAGTAGTTGCTTAATTTACTTGGTCGTTTCCGTCAAGTTGGCTTGTAATAGCTTGAGCCAGATGAGCACTAGTCACTCGAGATCTGCCCCGTGGCTCTTTGGGTTTGACCCAAGAGACTTTACGAAGGTGACGAAGTTATAGTTAGGATCGCTGTCCGCAAGCTTCTTGCAAGTGTTCCAAACAATGTCCTTTGCGGATTGGACGCGGTGGAAAATGAGGAAAAGGATCAAGAAGAGGGAAGAGATTGAGAATGCACGATTCATTTCCTTATCATGAAAATGGGAGATTATAACAAATTTTTTTATGAAGACAGCGTATATGTATTGATAGATCACAGGACTACTTATGTTATATACTGACACAAGTTCATTTGATGTATATACCAAACCGAATTTGATTTGGTTCTTTCACTTATTCATATTCATATTCATATCACCTTTATTCAAATGCGAGATGATTTGGATATCTGGTAATTATGGCTGCGCATTTAAGTGCAATCTAGGAGACTTTTTGGCTCCAGCTTCAACGCTCAAAAGACTCCTTTATTTAGGTATCCCCATTTCTTCATCCCCTCAAAATTTTGTAAGTGCAATTAATGCCTTTAATGACCCTTAAAATTGCAAATTTGATAGCGAGCACGTGTCGTTGCCATCAATAGCGATCCCTCTTACATTATGTTACAAGAGCTATTGGTGCTTTTAAAATTTCTATTTATGTTTTACAATAATTAAAATATGCTTTGGTCTAATAAATAGTAATTGTATCGTTTTGAATTAAGAAATGGAGTATATTCTCTGTGATATCGAGGAAACGTTCTACTTTTGTTAGTTCTGCCTAGCCAGATATTTATTTTAAATATTTGAATTTCCGTATTATGGAGCAATAAAGTAACAAAAAGTATAACTAGCATATGAGACAGGACAAACATTGTTTAGTGAGAATACTGTTAATAAACAATTGTAATTTGGCTCAGCCAACTTAATTAACTGAAAGCAAGTTACATCAATTTATTTCCTAAATGAAAACAAAAATTAATGCAATCATAGGCACTTAATAATAAAGGAAAATCGTTCAAAAAGTCTTAAATTTATTGCACTTAAATGATCTATGACTGAATTGGCTAAAATGTAATAAGTTTAGTATTTTTAAATAATTCTTCATGATTTATGACAATGGCTCGAGGCCACCTGGGCTTATGACGATGGCTTGGAGCGACGATGTGGTGGTGGCAAAGCGCCGGGAGCAGCTGCAATAGTGGCTTGCATGTGGTGGAGTCGATTGCCTGTGTGTTCATGAATTAATCCGTGCTATCTAGGTTCTTGGATTAGAGAGAGAGAGAGAGATTGCTAGCTAGCTAAGGGAAAAATGGAATAACGTAAAAAGGAGAAATGAAAAATCATGAGATTAATTAAGTGGCGAGGGCGAGTTTGCTAGCTAGGGCAAAATGGAATAATGGAAAATGGAGAAATGACAAATCGGGTGATTAAGGGCACGCATGACAACATTTTTATTTCTTGATTTCTCTGTTTTTCTATTCTCCGGAATAGGTCCGGAACAAAAATCCATTTCGTAACGCAATTTAATTTTTCTATTTCTAAAATAGATTTCTATTCCATAAATAAATTTGGAGCAAAAATCAGAAATTAAAATTTTAAGTTTTTCTATTTCTAGAATAGAATTAAGCAATCAAAATTTTTCTCATTATTCACTCTTGTTCCGACCATCACCCACCAGCCTGCCCATGGGACACTGAACGCTCACCACTCATTGCCACTAGCTAGCCGACCGCCACCGATTGTCCGCCGCCGACCACCGGCCACCAAACTCTGGCCCGTCGTCGATCGTTAGTCGTCAGATGCCCGTCAGTTGTTGGCCGCTTGCCAACCACTAGACGTTGGAGGTCCACTGCCGACCATCGGACGTTCGCCGTCGACTGCCC
Source organism: Eucalyptus grandis (assembly GCF_016545825.1). Lineage (NCBI taxonomy): Eukaryota > Viridiplantae > Streptophyta > Magnoliopsida > Myrtales > Myrtaceae > Eucalyptus > Eucalyptus grandis. The sequence continues at coordinate 15,006,074 of NC_052619.1, read as the reverse complement.
GTCGCTTGCCATCGACCATGGAAGTCGGCCGCCCGCCGCCACCCATCGGACTTCGGCCGTTGGCCACCGCCGCCACCCATCGGACTTCGACCGTTGGCCACCGGCTGCTAGTTGTCAAACTCGGGACATTGAAAACCGAACTCTAAATGTTGGACCCCACTTGTCAGCTAGTCAAACACTGGATGTCGAACTCTAGACGTCGGATGCCGGATGCCGGCCACCGATCGTCGGATGCCAAACTCCGGACGTCGGACGCCGGATGCCGGACTTCGAACTCCGGCCGCTTGCCACCAGTGGCCAAATGTCGAACTTCGACCATCAAATCCCGGTCATTGCCACTCCTAGAAATATAAATTTATTCTTTTATCAAACGAATTTTTATTCTAGAAATATAAATTTTGAATTGTTATCAAACGCGTTTCTTTACTCAGAAACTCGTCTATGGAATAGAAGTTGATTTTTGTTCCAGAAATTTTGTCGTACGCGCCCTAACTAACTAACAAGGGCCTCTGTATACTTTCCGCTCATCAACAGATGATTGCAAATTCGATTCTTATCATAGGGAACTCAGCTTAATGGTGTGTTGTTATGTTAGTTCCCCCTTGAGGTGGCCAAGTAATTATAATTGTGCGCTTGAGTTTTGGAAGAAGAAAAATAAAAATAAAAAGGAAATTAATCTAGCCGTTAAATGAGTCTAATGATGAGGTGTCAATCTTTTAGAGGGTAAATTTAAGATGTAAATTCATCCCTAATATAGAGGATATCACTCCATCATTAAAAGTGGCCATTTATCATCATCCCAGAAGTAATAAATCCACCACATGTATTGCTGCCAGCATCAGAATCAATTGTTTTCTTCATCTTTTTTCCCCTTTTGTCCATGCCAGATCGATGTTCTTAAAGTGTTGAACACACTAGCTCTAATTACGAAAAAAGAAAGTGAATCATGTGTCGTGACCTAACCTTGGGCGCCCCACTTAGGATTTGGCTAATTGACTATTAAATCTACACTTAATTCAAACTCTTTCAAGCCCATACAAATTCGTGACTTAAGTTCAAATATTCAACATGCAAACTGATTAGCTAGGAGTCGTCACTAATCAGTTTATGATAAGTTGATTGGATAACGGGAGAATTATTTTACTTTTACGAACTAAAGATTGTGGGTATGAGAACTCGATTACACTAGATTTCACTAGTGTCATTTCGATACCATCCTTTTTACTTTCAAAAATATCTTTGCAGGCAATCTAGATTGGTTTTAACCTAAATCACTATCATGCAATGGAGAGATCACACAAATACTCAACCATTATTAAACACTCAATGAATCAAATAAATTGCACCAAAAGAACTTAAACACATAAAGCAAGCAATTATTTTTGGGATTTTATCTTATCTTGAATATTAAAACTTACCTTTATAACATGCACTTTAACTACATGACCTAACTCTATTGACAAACAATTTCTAATTAAATGAACCCAAACATGCAAACTATTTGACATGCACATAATATTTTTGTATCTTTATATTAAAAATCTTAATTAAAAAAACTAATTAAACTTATCTAAAATGAATAATTTTTTAATCTATTTTAGGAATTAATTTGACTTAAAAATCTCAGAAAACTATTTTAAAAATGTGAGATTATCTAAATATGCAAAAGTTATCTAGGACCCTATCTATAAAAGAAAATGTTATTTATAATCTATTCTAATATATTCCAAAATGATCTAAACATGCAATCATATTCAAACTAGGCAATGTATCGAAAAATTCTACATATCCTAACGTGTAATCTAATAAAAAATGCAATCTTAATTTAGGAAGCTATCCTACTGATATACAATTTGATTTTTTTTGGGTATTTTCCAAAGCAAACAATTTCCAAATATAAGCATTATATCTAATCCACTCAAGATATTCATTAAATAAAGGGTTAAAATAATTGAAAAAATAATCCATTTTCTCACGGATTAAATTAACAATTATTCTAATTCTAAATATTACAACATGTAAGAAAGCTCAAAATAATTAAAAAATCGATCCGAAATCTTACGAATCAAATTAATAATTATAATGATTTAAAAGTTAAAATATCATCAATGTGCCAAAAAAATCAACATAATTAAAAAAGTAATCTAATGCCTTACGGATAAAATTAGTAATTATAGTGATTTTTGGGCAATAATATCCTATCGGATAATGCCTAAAGTCTCCATGGAACCAACATTAGCATCAAATATTCCAATTTAGAAAATAACATCAAGACCAAAATTTGATTTGAATAAATTACCTTGTTTGGATTAGTTGCTTCCAAAATAGGATTGACGCAAATGATTCGCAAATGACAACCTACATCAAGATAGGCTCGGTGGCAGCAGGCTCATGACCAATAAACCTGCAATAATAGAAAAGCTTGTGAAATCGACTTGGTTCGGACACGAGTAGGAATAGCGATTGACGTCGTGGGTTCGAATAGCAAATCCGTGAGAGTGTCAGAAGCGTTGTTGGGACAAGCGAATGTTGAAGCAGCCAGTGACGTTGAGGTGGTCGAACTTTGAGTTAGGGGTGTGCATAGTTCAAGCGAGCAATTCCCAACCTAGAATTAGGAACGCCCGCTAAAAACCGATTCCAAAAAATTGAAATCGAAAACTGTTTGCTAGTTGCATGGATCCATCCGGGAGCTGGACCGCCAGTCCGATCCGATTCTCGGGTGAATCCGTAGAACGGGTTCAACCTCCACGCTTTCCTCTTTTCACCTTCAATTAGTTGTGACCCTCGCTCCACTTTTGTCTCGACCGCCACCACCATCTTGGCCACCACCTCCGTCATCTCCCGCTTCTTCCTCGAGACCGACAATGAGGAGGATAACGGGGACAATGAGTCATTCTTAAACCTAGAGTTCGCCCGTCCTTGAAGATGAGGATAATGGGGAGAAGCCTGAGGAGGGGAAGGAGGAAGAGGGGAGGTAGAAGCGGGATGAGCCTAACAACAAAGAGTCCTAACAACAAAGAGGACGATAGTGATAGTAAATGCAGAGGTGGTGACAACGTGAAGAGAAAATTCAAGTTCAAGGGAGATGAGTAGATTTGGAGGTGAATCAGAGAGGAAGGGGGAGCTCGGAGAGATTTTGAATTAAGAGAGACAAGATGGAGTAGGAAAGTAGTGAATTGAGATAAGATAGTGATTGGAGCCCTAAATTTTAGATTTGTTAATTTCAAATTTTTTAATATTAAAAATTAATATATTAGTATAATATAACTCGTCTGATTTAGGCGGGCGGGTGGGCGAATCCGCTCATAGAATCGGGAATCGGATCGGTCCCCACCCGTTCCCATAAATTAGAACCAGAATCAGAATCGAACTAGCTCTCTTAAGAACCATTGGTTCTGGTCCGATTTTGGGTGGTCTAAATCGGTCCTGATTCTTTTGCATACCCCTAACTTGAGATAATGGTAGGGGCGTCGAGCGGAGACACTTTGTCTGGTGGAGGAGCGGCGACAGGCGGTTCGCGACGTCGGGCGGTTTGGTCGAGCAGCAGCGGCAGCCGCGGACGATGGGTCTCGGTTTGGGCAAAGCTGCAGCGGTGACGGCGCAGCGGCGAAGCAAATATGGGCAGCGTCGTCGGGCTTGTCGGAGAAGATGAAGGAGAAGACTTCCCCTTCCCTTTCTTTTTTTCTTTTCTTTTTCTTTTTCTTCCTTTTTCCACTGCGCGGGCTCTCGCGTCCTTCCTTTCTTTTCCCTCTGCACCTTGTCAGAGAAAGGACAAAGTCCTTTGGTTGACCTCTCGAATGGACGAGAGAGAGCTTATTTTTTCAGTTTTTCCCACCTACGTTCTTCTCTTTTTTCCCACCTCTCCACTGTTTTTCTTGACTTTTCCTTTGTGTGTGTCAGGTAACTTTTGACCTCACGTTGTCTTTTCAGAATTGTGGCCGTCCGCCCTAAAGATACTATAGTGAGTGTGCTTTTATAGGTAAAGATGGGATGGCTTTTTAGGGAAAAGAATAAATCTTCCCCTCAGAATATATTATATCCTCATCCTTTCCTGTTCTTGCAGCCCTTTCCTTCTGCCCACGCCGTTGGATGATTGAAGACAAGATTTCTTGTGCTGGTGTTTCTTTTATTATATCAAAATATACATTGTCTAAAGATTAGTACCAAATATACGACCTACTTCTAAAATCTTTCGATTTACTGTGAAATATATCACATAGTGTGTATATTGCATGAACATATGAAAAATTCACCAAATATATCGAATTATCATTTCTCATAAGTTAATTTTCGATTATCAGAGAATAGCGAGCTTAGATCAATTTCTTCTCACTGTGGGCTTAATCCAACTCATCTAAAGTTTAGAACCATCAAGTCAAATCCATCCAACACTAGTCCAATGCAAATACAATAAAAAAAATGCTCCTAAAACTATTTAATTCTAATATTTTTGTTTATGGGTTAAAAATTAATCTCTAACTTTTAATGCAATAAGTGAATAATCGGATTATCAAAATTTAGGTGTCAACATCATAATACTATCATCAACTACATTTTTTATGGGGTTGATAGTTCACTGATTCTACCCTCCTTCAAGAAGAAATAATAAATTGATGTATGCGTGTTGTGAAATTTGAATTGCAAAAGAAAAACAATAGAAACTTTAGGACCAGAATTAATTATGACGGGATATGTTCGAATAGCAGTTAATGGTTGTTGACGATGTGTTGATGCTGCTAATTTCTAAGTCTTTTCTTCGAGAGTTTGCTTATCATATGAATAATAAGAGGTATAATACGAAGGTTTTTAAACTTTGACATTCCAAGTAAATTGACACGATTGTGTTTGTTGTTTAAACAAGACCACAAACTCAATTGTTCAGCATCCATTCAAAATAGGATTTCTATTGAGAACACCCTCTGATATATATCATATCATAAACTTTCTATATATATCGACTCTATAAATTTCATAAAGCATTCGTAAATTACTTCATGGCGATTGTTGGCATTTTAGTTCATCACAATTGTGGGCAATGCTGGCTTGTGTACACCTTTTCCGTCCTAGATGATCTTTGGGAGGACCTTTCCATGGCATTGTTTTGGATTTATCATGTCCTCAACGTATTTTGGACTCAAATTTTATGGTGATTGACCTGTTAGAATAAAAGGATCTTTTAATCACATGAACATAATATAAAATTAATGAAATATAGCGTACTCGAATCAAACGTAGCCATTATTAATCCAACGAATGAGAATATATCTTTCTGTGGGTATGAATCTTCACCACTCTTCTCTATAATCCTTATGATGAGTGTGTATTTGTTCTCTTTTCAATTTTGTGGAAATAGCAAAAGCACGGCGATGGAATACATTCATTCTCTACCAAAAAGAGGTCTTATATAGAGAGAGTGATAGAACCAACCCTAGAGTTGTCAAATCTCAACCTTCCATCAAGGTTTAAGATATGAATTCTACATGTCTAATTGGATGTGACAAATATATTTCCCATGTTATATTTTCCTAAATTAAGCATATATCAAATTTTAGATAGTAGATCTAATAAGGCACATTAATGGGTTGGAGTTTGTCTCATCCCATGCCAGAAGACACCAAATGCGACCACATGTCACAGAGCTATCTTTCTCAGAAATTGTGTGGTCGAACGGGGTACCTAAATCGATCACTTCGAACTGTGACTCCGGGTTCCTCAGTCGTTTTTGGGAAAGTCCGTGGCACATATTTGGCTGCGTGTTGAATTTTGGCAGCATAGGACATGCACAGACCAACAAACGAACTGAGGTAGCGAACCGCACTTTCGGTAATCTGATTCGGAGTTATCTGTGGAGATAAGCAGTCGGACTTTGTTTTAGCTCGGGCAGAGTTTGCATCTAACAGCGCAGTTCGTTCTACTACGGAGAGATCATCCTTCTCTGTTAGCATAGGCATAATGTGTCTGAAGTTGGCGATGATGTTGCAGTGTTTTTTCTGCGGAAGGAGCGTTTTCCGGTAGGGTAGCACGGTAGATTACAGCTGAAGAAGTACGAATGATCAAAATCAAGCTAAAGATTAATGACAATACCGACATATTTGATTTGCCAACTTCCCGCAGCTCTTCGACGCAGTTGCGGAGAAATTTAGGCAGGAGTTTTCAAGAAGATATCAACTTTTGATGAATATCCAAGAACAGATATTTAAATAAAGTTTTTGATACATTTTTTAATATAGTTCAGTTAATTGAAAACTTTTTTTTTTTCAAAGATCGGAAGTTTACTTTGCTGCTATAATAAGTTATGGATTAGATCTTCTATCCTATTTAAGTTATGCTTTTCCCTACCATATTAAGAACACAATTCTTCTTTATCTTTAATCAATGTATATTCGAGAGAGAATTGATCAGTTTCATACAAAGTTGCATGCTTGCAAAATTACCACCGTCCCGCTGCATCATTACCGTTCTATAGAATCTAATCGAATATCAACTCATAACAGTACTTTAAAATAAATTTAATGATTGCACCAAATTAATGTCATAACCCATAACCACAGAATTTACATCCACTCTTTCTTTATCCTATCGACTTATAACTCATAACACCAAATTAAAAGGCTCACCGAGGAAACAGGCGAGAGAACCACCCTGAGATGAGAGACCTCACGCTATCCTTCTATTCCCTCTTTGTCGGGAAGATAAAGATAGACAAGGAATTAGGGGGCCTCATGTTGGTGAAGGTAGACACCACGTCAGGACTTCAATTCACTCTTTCTTTATCCTATCAACTTATTTGTGAATTCATATATAAAACCCTTTGACTTATCTTATAATTACATCTTGCATTTCTATAGAATTTCTTTATGACGTTAAGTTTTTTTTGCATATATAAATATATATAAACATAAATATTTCTATATGTAGAGAATGTAACTAAAAATATATGAGATAGAGGAACCCAATCGCAAAGCTTTTATTCCTATCAAAATCAGCTAATAATATAAGATATCTCACTCATTATACTCACTGTGAGGATAATCATAACCCCAAATAATAATAATCACATCCCTAATAGTGTTCATTTAAGAACCGAGAGAATCCCAAGTTCAATTCTAGACAATCCATCAATGTCCGGGTCCGGCTTTGCCAAAGGTCGGATCTGCCAAATTTGAGACTCGCACGCACCCACGTTGATCAACACCCCGGACGCCCAAGTGTCGACCATGTCGTAGCTCTTTGCCTGGTAAGCTGGGATCGTGCCTCTCGAGGGCTGGACTGATCCAGAATAGAGCCCCGACCAGCGCTAGACGGCGCTCTTCTCAGAAGGGTCCAACGGTTGCTGCAACAGCTTATGCATATAGTTGATCGCGCCGGGGATGTTAGCTTGTACCAACTTGAGCGCCATTAGTCCTAGCCCGTCGACGTCGCCGTTTGGCTCCCGGGTTCCGACCCAAGAGAACCCACACAGAAGTCGAGGCTCACTTTCAGGTCTCCGGCCACGACCTGCAGGCAAGTGTCCTGAACGACGTCCTCGGAACGAACATGGTGGAAGACCAGGAGAAGGGTGAGGCAGAGACAAGCAATGGAGAATGCACGATCCATTTTGATATTTCTCGCGTGGTTTTCTTACGGAGACAATTGTATCAGTATTTATAGATCAAAGGATCGATCAATCGCGAGAAAATTTGGGAAATTCAATTGGATTAGACAACCGATTTTGTACATGTAGCATTTGACATTCCTATATTACTTGACATTGTATATATACTAATATAATTGTGATTTAGACATTTAACAATCTGTTGTTATGGATCTTAGTGTAAGGAAGAGCGCATCCCCATTAGAGACAATTGAACGATATGAACACATCTTTCATGTCATCATTAATTTTTCATATGTCTCAAAATTACGCACTATCGCTTAATTATGCACATCGTTGATTGATTCTAATTCATCATAATATCCCAATGTATGATCTCCCCTAAAAATGATCCGCTAAGCATTTAAGGCAAATCATCGAGATTAGAGCAATTGCTGCCACCTTTTGAAAAATCGACTAATCAAAGCATATAACTAGCAAAATATATGGGAAAGTTGATGGAGGTTTCTGTAATTTCCCTAAATAATCACAGTTCTTTCCATAGTTATAAGCTATAGAGGTGGAGACAAATGGAGTGAGTGCAAATAAAAAGAGCGGTTGATATCGAGTATGTCCATGAACCTATATCTATATGTATATTTAATAAAAATATCTATGAACACATCCCCTCAAGCAAAAGCCTTGGCGATCCGATCGGCTCACCTAAGCCCGTGAAAAGGCCAAAGGGAAATTGGGTGGGTTTGAGCAAAGGTCTCATGGGAAATAAAACCCGGCTTGCTCGTGCCACGGCACGGTCCCGAAGGAAAATATTTTCCCCAATTCGTCTTTTCACTATTCTGTGAATATATCTTCTTCTGCTTTCCCTCAAGCTCTAGCAAGCTCATGTATGAATCTCCCAATCCCGTTTAAATTTGGTGACTTGCGCGCTGCAAATGTAGATGCTTGCGAGCGCTTGCGGCGCGGTCGAAGATGTGCTGGTTTTGTTAACTACTGTTCACATGAGAGATCAAGAAAAATCTACATTTGCAACTCTGACCGCACGGCCCGGACCGGCCCGAAAGCCCTGCTCGTCATCGATCAAGGACAAATCACATATCTTCGCTTCAGTCTAGGATCTCCGGCCCGAGATCATCGGGCCGGGCCTATTTTCGGGTAAATGCTGGTCCGACCCGACCCGGCCCGGCCCAAACTCAGCCCTAGCAGGAGATGAAGCATCGGGTAGTGGACGGCGGCACATGTTAGAGTTTGAACTGAATTGGTGCGAGCCAATGTGGGCGGGGATTATTGGAGTCAGTGTCAGTGTCTCAAAGCCTCCATTTTGCCATTTTGGACTTTCAATTGAAACTACGGAAAATTCAATAATGATGATTGATGAGTAAAAAGTGGAGGAAGAGACGGCCCGCATAGGATTCCCTTCTTTTTAGGAAGAACGCAAATCACGGGCATGCACCTTCCCTCGGACACCGTGAAAACGAATGCCGCTCCCGCCTATCGCCGCACGGACAAAGGCGAAAACCTAGTAGGGAAGAGATATTAGAGCCTGGGGCTATTTCGAGTAAAGACACTGGAGGGGGTAATGCCAATTTCGACGCCACGCGGAATCTGCTTGTCTCGCTAGATTTCAGATGGTGCTGTGGAATCGCTCGTTAGGTATAGCGAAAGAAAGGATCCGCTTTCCGAAATAATGGCTACTCGTGAAGTTTTCCGTAGTTGGCTATTGAACAATTACTTGAGGAAACGGAGAATGCTAGTTCTACTGAGAAACCCTACTGAGACCTGCTTTAATGGAAGGACGTGGTGAGCTATAGTTGGGCATCAAAACATGGAAGGCTCGAAAATGACATAAATGACTCTCAAACTTTGGTCAAATGTGTAGTGTGGTCCATAAATTTTTAATTATTCAATATGGTTTATGAATTATAACCTAATGCACAATATATTCCTAAACTTTTGATTTGTTGAACATTTTTATATATTTTAGCAATTAAGTTGAACATGTATCGAAAGTCTAAAAATCATATTAAACAAATTAAAAGTTTAGGAATTACATTGAACATTTAATCAAAAGTTCATGAATTATATTATACATGCCATGATTCATGAACAATTTGTATCATTTTTCCTTATTACTTTATTGCTTTCTTTAGACACATCCAATAAGTAATTACCACATTACTTAAATGATAAAAATAAAATATCATACCACTAAAAAGAAACATCGATCATCGTTGCCTCATTTCAAGATGAGCTTAATTTTAGCCATGATTTAAGCTTTACCTTTTACCTCAAGTCAAAGTACACAGGGCTGCTTCATTAAGTCAAACTTGAGTTGAAAATCCAAGTTTTGGTGGGGCTAGACTAGAATTGTCACGCTGTTTCCGACGACAATCATTTAAAGAAGTGAGATAAAAGAAGAAAAGAGACATTTAATGGTTAAAGGGTTCAGAATATCAAGAGCATAATTTTTTGGAAGCTTACATCCATGATGGTAAATCCCCAATTCGTTTTTTCTTTTCTTTTCTTTTGGATGATTCATTATCCATTGTAGAGAGCAAAAGACGGATTATGGTAATTGATTTGGTAACTATAACTATTGCACAACCCAATCGGATATTGTGATATAATGGGATTGGGATGATCTAGCATTTTTATTGTTCCAACATGAACATTGATTCTTTAGTCATTTGAATACACTTTGAGCTTACTCTCAATTAATATCATAAAGGTGGATTATACAACATGCAAGCTAGCCCGAATCAAAGAAGAATGGGCGAGAGACGGTGCCAAAGTTTCGGCCCTTGTCGGACTGAACTCTTCCTTTTCATCAAGCAAAGACTTTCCTCTTGTCAAAAGATGGATCCGATGAATTAATTACCTTCCGAGAAACACTAATCACCCAAAGTTTTCCCTCTGAAATACCTTTTTAAGATGATTTTGCGGGGGAGGGAAATCATATATATTTAATATGTGATGTCTTCATTTAGATCAAAATCATGTCAATCTGTCTCTCTCTATTATTGGGTGAGGGAATGTGTTTTTTCTTGTGGTGCCAGTTCGAATTGTCAGCTTTTTTCTCACTCCATTTTGATGAATAAATTTCTCTCTCTCTCCGCAACTGGATAACAGATGATGGGGAAAGAGGAAGAAGAAGGAACATGTGCATATGCTCTCGTGCATGTGCTGCGAAATCAGAGTGGTCACATGCCCATATGACCACCAGCCCACGCTCCCTCAAAGGAAAAAAAGGCACCACGATCGCCATCATCATCAACCGTTCACCCTCACCCCCAAAAGGCATCTTCTTCTCCGCCCCACGCATTTTATAAATTGCGAATTATCGAAACCCTCTTTGTTTCAAGCATGGAATTATTATACTACGCCTTCAATCATGCAGTTTCTGCGCGTTTTCCTGGCGTTGCTTTTCATGCTTTCGGGGGCCCCTCCCTCCTTTTTCAACGCGACTCGGGTCCTCTTTGCCCCTCTTTATAAGGACCAAGCGGGCACTTTCTCCACGAGCTCTCCTGCATCGCACCGATCGCTAATTATTGAGAATTTCACGGTGTTTCGATATACTTAAAAAGAGTACTGATTCGCAAAGTCATGTTGGAGTGATTTGAGGTGTCTAAGAGAAATTAGTGGACGACTTTATCCTAACTCACCCTATCTTTGTTGGGCAATCTTTAAAGAGCAGTGGAGAGTACTATGCTTGCTGGATATTCTTCTTTTCTAGAGATTTTTCCTTCAGACCTCATTAACATAGGAGATCGTACTACATTACTTTATAATCCATCAATTGTCCTTGTATTCGATCGCCAAGAAGTAAAGTCGAATAGAACATGACATGACTAATCCCCAAAAATTCTCATAGAGAACGCTTTATTTGGAAAAACAATGACGACAAAAGTATACAGACACACATTAAACCAATTCTTAGTTGCAAGTCATCCTTTTGCTTTGTTCGGCTAAGGCTCCATTTAGTAACGTTTTTATTTCTTCCACTTTCTATTCTTTTGTTCTCCGAAAAAAAAAAAAAAAAAAAAAAAAAAAAATAGAAATCCATCTGTAACGTCAATTAATTTTTCTATTCCCCGAAATAAAAAAGTAGCCAAAGAATGGATTTAAAATAGGAATAGAAATAAAAATAAAAAGTAACTTCTTATTCTAAAAAAACAATTTATATAAATAAGTTATTTTCTCTTTTTTTTTTTCTTTTCATCTTTTCTTCTTCTTTGTCTTTTGCCACCCCTTGTTGCTGCCGGCTAGTGTCCAACAGCTGCCAATTGTTGCTGCTCACTGGTTAGCCGATTGTCACCACTAGCACACTACCACCATTGTCAATCGCCAACCGCTGTCACCACTGGTGGTCTCCCGCGACAGTCAATGTTGGCGATCGGTGGTTGGCAACGGTCGGTGGTTGGCGACGGTTAATAGGCACGGGCGACAGTGGCAGTAAGGAAGAATAAGAAAAAATTTTTTTTAAGAAATTATGCATTACAACAAATTTTTCGAATCATACCAAACGCATTATTATTCTTTTTCTATTCAAAGAATAAAAAATTTGTATAATTAAAAATGCGTTCTTTTACCGAGAAATTATTCTAGGGAATACAAATAGAAAATGACTAATTCTGGAAAGAAATTATCTCCTGAAGTAGAAGCGTTATTAAATGAACCCTAAATATCAAGAAAAGGCTACTGTTGCCAATATCGCTTTCTGAGACAACAATAACCTTGGACTACCAACATATGTAGGTCAAGGTGGATCAGGTATCTTAGGCAACCATGACAATGACTCACCGTTCTGCCAATGCTTGCATGCTACAGAGCATCATCTTCGTTTTCTATTTGGTGTTTTTTAAAATATGGTTCCTATTCGCGCTCGATAAACTAAGGTTATCATCCCACGCCCCTCATGCACGGGTAGGTGACCTATGCGGCATCTTATTCAGGCGAGCAAAGCACACCATGGCATGTATTGTATGCAAGATCGGTCCCCCATCAACTAAAATAAATTTTACAGGAGGAAGATAGTCTAGAAAATGTACTTACCTTATCACCCAAAAAAGCAAAAAAAAAAGAAGAAGAAAAGACTAAGAGCAGACTCCGATTTCTTCGCCTCTACATTGCGGTTTGCAAAGTTGAGATTCGCAAGGCTAACGATCAAAGTTCCTTTTTCCATGCCCATTGATAAAAGAGCTCCATTCCAAGGGGACTTCGAGGGATGGATGGACCGTATGTGGCGAATAAGTTTCACAGCTTTCATCGATCGCCGCGAGATTTTTCAGCATCGAGCCCATCTCTGTGTTGACCAACCGTCCCCGACAAACGACCACGTCGAGAGCTTATTTGCCAGCTTTCTCTACTACCGATATTGCACATCGTGCTTTCTTTTCTTTTTGTCAAAAACATTTTTAAGTCGCTTTGCTTCTTTCATTTAAGCTCCGAGATAAGTGGAGAGCAATTTCTCTTCTTCTTTACTGAAAAGAGGATGGTCCTGGCAAAAAAACTTTAGGCCATGGATCGGGCTCAGAGAAACTCATTGTCCATGGAACGTTTTCAGGCAATGGAATCATCGCAAGATTTCTACTTTATTTACTATTTGCAGAAGCGTGAAGATCAGCTTTTCCAATTGACTACACGACGAAGGTAATATAGTAGTTTATAAAACATTACTAGATTTTCCTCATCCTTTACTTGCTCCCCCCTACAACAATTTGCGGGGAACCTATTTATACCGACGACGAACATAATGTTATTCGGAAGAATGGTTATGAAGAAAACTTGAGAACTGTTTCGAGGAGAGATCAAGTAAAGGAAGACACTAGAAAGGGAAACTCTAGTTAAATGTTCACAAAAATAATACAGTCTATAAATGCCCAAATAATAACCGCGACATATGTAGCCAGAGGAGAAAAGCAATCAATCCCAGTGCCCTCTAAAGCGGTAGTTGAAGTCAGGTTTCCTAACTCCTAGTCGGCTATAATCTCCTTGGTGCATACTACTGTACAAGTGCTTGCAATATTGCTTTAGAGCAAAGGCGTGATGGACCAATAACGAAAGCACATATATATTTACACGAGCGCATCCTATCCAAAAATTCTTGAAAGAAAAACTACGGCCCCTTTTGGTTTTTCCCTAGCTAACATTACTTTGTGTGGAGGACCGTCCTTTACACCTCTCATGTCGTTCATTATTACATCGACATCAATAAAACGTGAATTTCCATGTGATGGCCGCTTAGCTCCTGCTGTGCAATTAATGCCCCTTGGAATGTCATTCTCTCTGGGGCAAGGGCAAACCCTAGACACCCTTTTTTCCGAACTGTGCAGCAGGGCATTGGCCAAAAGAAAAAAACCATTTAAAAATTGCTCCTTTCACCTTCATCTGCAATAAATTCTGAACTTGCCCCAGATAATCTTTTTCAATACGGGAATCGAAAAAGTCCCATTTTACTAAGCACAAAAGACCCTGTTGCTGCTGTTGGAGAATGTGGCCTTAATTATTGTTTTGCTCTGTAACAGAGCGGGAAGAAGTTATATCGAAGCAGCTTTTCCTTCTCAGTTTATAAATAGTGAAGGTGGTTGCTCTGTGCACTCTTGCAGGTTGGTCGTTGGTTGGTTGTTCTGGGGCTTCCCTCTGATTTTCCTTTCCTTTCCTTTCCTTTCTTTTTATTTTTTTTGGTACTCCCTTCAATGGCGCTTGTCTTCCTCCGCTCCTTCACTCTGCTCCTGCTGCTTTCTTGCTTCTCCGCTTCTCTGTTTCTCTGCAATGCCTATTACCCGTTGAGGCACCGCCACCAGCACCGTCCTCGCTTCGCCAGCCACAACTACAGGGATGCTCTCACCAAGTCCATCCTCTTCTTCGAAGGGCAGAGATCCGGGAGGCTCCCTCGCAGCCAGAGGGTCACTTGGAGGAGAGACTCTGGCCTCTCGGACGGGTCTGCTGCCAATGTACGTCCTTTAAAGATCGCATCTTTCTTCAGTGTTGTTCCTCTGCTGTGTTGGTTCTCTTGCTTTTTGCTCTTTCCCGTCTTGCTGTGGGAACAAAAAGGGAAATGTCGAGTTTCTTTTGCTCATTTCGGGTTTGCGTGGATGGGGAAAAATGTGCAGGTGGATTTGGTGGGTGGGTACTATGATGCAGGGGACAATGTGAAATTTGGGTTCCCCATGGCGTTCACCACCACAATGCTCTCGTGGAGTGTGATTGAGTTTGGTGGGTTGATGAAGGGAGAGTTGGGGAATGCCAAGGAAGCTATTCGCTGGGCCTCTGACTATCTGCTCAAAGCCACTGCTCGTCCGGACACCATCTACGTCCAGGTCTGTCCGGCATTCTCTTCTTTTCTTCTGCACTCACCATTTTTTTCTTTAGGGGGTGACACTCGAGTGAAAGAAGTTGAATGTGCTTTGATGGAGGAAAGAGTGAAAAAAAAAAAAAGTGCATTTCTTGCTGCTACTATGCATCTGCATCATCTGCTTTCAACAAGATTTTTTTTTTTTTTTCCTGATGGAGAGGACCCAAAATGGAAACAGATAAGAGGGGCTGATGGGTTTTGGGTTTTTCGGCCTCGTTTTTGTTCTTGCTAAGGTGGGTGACGCTAACAAGGACCACAAATGTTGGGAGAGACCAGAGGACATGGACACGCCGAGGAGCGTGTACAAGATAGACAGGAGCAACCCTGGCTCTGATGTGGCCGGTGAAACTGCCGCTGCTCTTGCCGCTGCCTCGTTGGTCTTCAGGAGGAGTGACCCCGCTTACTCCAGATTCTTGGTCAGGAGGGCCATCAGGGTAAAGCAATAATCCCCATTAATCCCAGTCTAAATTTTCAAGAAAAGGACAAGTTGTTGGATAAGCACCTCTTTAATCATTCCTGGAAAATTTCAAATCCACCAGGTTTTCGAGTTTGCTGATAAGTACAGAGGATCTTACAGCAATGGGCTGAAGGATGTTGTGTGCCCCTTCTATTGTTCGTTCTCTGGTTACCAGGTGAATTTCTTTACATTCCCTTCAAGGAAGAATTTTTTCTCCATTTGGCACCCACCAATTAGAAAAATTAGATTTTTTTCTTTGCTGTTCTGCGAGTAATGCCAAATTACTGAACAAATAATTGACATGTTCAGCCAAAAATAACAAAGTTTTGGTGTTTGCAAAAAAAAAAAAAAAAATGGAGCAGGATGAGTTGTTGTGGGCAGCTGCTTGGCTGCATAAGGCCACAAAGAACCTAGCTTTTCTCAACTACATTCAAGTGAACGGACAGACCCTTGGAGCAGCTGAGTATGACAACACCTTTGGTTGGGACAATAAGCATGCCGGTGCTAGGATTCTGCTCTCCAAGGCGAGTGTCCCCCATGTCGGGACTATTCTCTTCCGGTTCCATCGTCTCTCGGCGTTCCGTGAGGCGATTATGTGGTTTTCGGTTCCTTGACAAATTCCTCGTTTTTGGTGTGAATTTTTCAGGCGTTCTTAGTGCAGAATGTGCAGACCCTCCATGACTACAAGGGCCATGCAGATAATTTCATCTGCTCTGTCATACCGGGAGCTTCTTCCGCTCAATACACCCCAGGTAAAAAACTCTCTCTCGCTCTCTATCAAAATCATAACTTGTCTTTTATCTGTAACGGCTAGTCATGATGATTTTGGATACTTGCCGGTGGACACATGTATAGGCGGTCTTCTGTTCAAGATGAGCGATGACAACATGCAGTATGTGACCTCCACCGCCTTCTTGCTCGTGACATACGCCAAGTACTTAACCAGGGCGCACGTGTTCGTCAACTGCGGTGGCACCACCTTCACTCCGAGCAGACTCCGCAACATAGCCAAGAAACAGGTAAAAGAAGAAGAGGAAAACCTTCTTTTCTACATAACCCATTTTTCACACATTAAAATGGAAGCAAACTGAGAAAATAGATAAATAAATGACCTCACATTTCTCTTGTAGTTTTCAATTCATAGAACTTTGTCCATGAACGATGTTAGAAACCGGATCTTCCAGTCTTAAAAATTGGATTTAGACAATCGTCAATTAGTGACTTAATATTTATCCGTGTGTTAAATTTATAGGTGGACTATCTACTTGGGGACAACCCCTTGAGAATGTCCTACATGGTGGGGTACGGGCCACGGTACCCGCAGAGGATCCACCACAGGGGTTCGTCCCTCCCTTCGGTCGCCTCCCACCCGGCGAAGATCCAGTGCTCATCGGGCTTCGACTTCATGAACTCAGAGTCCCCCAACCCGAACATTCATGTGGGCGCCATAGTTGGCGGACCGGACCAGCACGACCGGTTCCCAGATCAACGGTCCGATTATGAGCAGTCCGAGCCATCTACTTACATGAACGCACCCCTGGTCGGCACGCTGGCTTATCTAGCCCACTCTTTTGGACAGCTCTAGGCTTGGAGGCCCGGAGCATTGTTCTTCACTCTTTTTTTGCCCATCTTGTTGTATTTTAGTTTGGGAGTCGAGATTAGTAGTGTGGTCCTGAAAAAGGTGCGACGGCGTTGAAGAGAGACGGCCAAAAATTAGAAAAGGGTCGAGTCGACCCTCGCGCCTTTGAAACACGTCAGTGGTGAAGGTGTAGATATAGAGGTGGATTTAGATCTTTCACATGAGGAAGATGATGCTGCGTCGTGTTGTGTTGAGTCCAGGTTTCGTGCCAGGAACGGCGTTCCTATTGAAAGAAAACAAGGGTCGCGACCGTCTTGGTTAATGGAATGATGTAACTGGCTCTGTTTTTTCAAGAGGGTTTGTTACTCTTTTGTGGTTTTTGGAACTTGCAATCATGTCCTCTAGTGCCTCAACACATGGCACACCTCTCTCTCTCTCTCTCTCTCTCTCACGTTATGCTTTTCCCAGACAAATGGAAACGATCCAATAAGATGACAAGTGGCACTAATTGAAATGAGGCGCCTAGCGGTAGGGTTTCTTGCCTAAGCCAACGAACTGGATTTCTCTACCATCACAAAGATCAGATCGCCTCCTAACGAGGAAGAGACTCTGTATTTTGACTTATGTTGTGATCGCCTTGTCAGACCTGTGACCAACGAAGGCAATCACATGACCAACAATGCATCGATCTGTTTTCAAGGGAAACTAGGCCAGTCCTTAGTCAGGGACCAATCTAACCTAGCTAGTCTTGACCCGTTTTCAAGGGAACAAGCGAGTCCTTAATCCTAAGATCCTTGAATTTTGATCTGTGTAGATTGATTCTTGATCATAAGACTCTAGGGTTGATCTAATCCGGACCAATTCTGTATATATTATATATGTGTAATATAATTTTATCTACTATAAATCCTTTCACCTCTAATTCTGTTATTTTTTATGTGATTTTACCATGTAAATCATAAAATTGAAACCCAGCCCATATTTGATCACAAAAAGGGAAAAAATAGATATCCTCTTCACTTGCCTCAACATCACTCGCTCCTTGCCTCTAGAGCCTCCCCTCGCTCGCCTCATGAGCATAGCTCAGCTAGTGAAAATCGCTCACCTCTCTTGGTCTGCCTTATGAATTTATGTCGTTATCTTATCTTTAATTTATGTTTGATATGCACCAATGTTCATAATTTAGTTGCTCAATGTCATATTGTTAAAAGATTTGTAATTCTATCATTTCAAGAAATATAAAAAAATGAAATAAAAATCAATTGGTTAATCTCAAGTTGACTTTGAAATTGGTTGGTTCAATCCTTAATCTCATACTCAACAAGATTGATCCTGATCCAAAAATTGAGGACCAACATCGGTGCTGGACCGGGTCAACTCGAACCTTGCTCATTTCCAATTTAGATAGCTAGAAAGTTTGTATATTCTCTTCTAATTATGAGTTTGAGACTTGTTGGAATCAACTAAGAAGCAAATTACCGAATGCACTAACTCAATGTGAAGAAACGTGCCCTCAATTTGTTCCGAGTGAAGGACCGGTGAAGATACGCAAAAATTGAACACGTGAAATAGGGAAATACTTTCTTAATAAAATGTGTGGATTGCTTGCTCACGCACTCGGAATTTAATTTTCGACTGGATATAGACTCGAGAAACTACTAGAATGTGTTGATCGAATGCTAACCCGTGTCACTCTTGACAGTTGAACTTGGGAGTGAAATCACATGGCGGTTAAAATGTTTCCCACGTTGAAGGAACAAGCAAAACGAAAGGACGAGGAGAGAAACTCAGGCTTGGGGCATCCAAGGTCGCTGATAAAACTCAAGGGGACAGGGGGATAACATCGGGAGTGAATATACTATCATCGCACCTGGGAAAACATAAATTATGTTACATGTTACTTGCTGTTCGAGTCTAACGAGTAATTGACCGCTGAAGAGACCGCTGAAGAGAGAGAGAGAGAGAGAAGGACCTCAACACGTGACCAGCCTTATGACCAGTCTTGTATGCCGTTTTGAGCAGTGAAAAAGCTGGGGTTTCTGCAGGCTTGCAACAGTAAAGCGTCAGGGGCTACTTAAAAGCAGGGAAGGGAGTCCCTCGTTCGAGATGAGGCACATGGCCCAGCAGAATAGATTAGGTCGAGTAGCCCACGGACTCCAGACATTCCCCCACTGACTCGGACTGACGACTCGCTCGACAAGCGTCAACTGATGGGGTAAAATCTTAAACCCATCATCAGAAAGTGCAAATAATCTTCCTAAACCTCAATTTAGTTCAATTAAATTTCAAGCCTTTGCTAAAAAACGTAACTCAAGTCCTAAAACTTACTCTGCAAAATGCCACTCCAATGGATCACCCAAGTGATAAGCAAATCTGGGAATTGTTTATAAAAAGGACTTGAAAGGATATGATCGAATTTGGGACTCAATTGCGTTTTGATTTAAGTTTGAGGATGCACTTTTCCAAACTAAGCATATGCAAAATAAGGGCACAGCATGCAAAATCTAGTCATGTGGACAAACACTGGGGTAATGGAGCTTTTCATTAGAGGTTACTTCATATATGATCTTAATAGAGTTCAATAATCCAGAGGTCATTTTATATTTGACCTCCTTAAGATACCGACAATTCAGCATCTTAGGTTTGGAACTCATGATGCATATACATTACTGTCACGAGACTAAGACAACCGCACCATCAACCATTCTTCGCTCGTGACCATGGTTACAACCTCGCTGCAGAATTATTTTATGGAAATCATCATATCAAGAGCGCAAATGAACTCTGGCCCTCAATTATTCAATACGGAATGCTCATGCTTCTGCATTGGAGTGAAAGACGGAAATATTTACATGGCGAATGCCCCCGGGTGACAACCCCCTTGAGTTCGGTGATGCCACCAGATTAATGGGGCTCGTCGGCTGCCACGGGAACAGTTTTCACCTGAAACAAAGCAAGCATAAAGCATTAGGACACGGTTGAAACTTACCCTGTCTTCGCAAGCTTTCTTCCTCGATTAGAGAAGAAAAGTAGCGAGATTAACCTACATGCTTGCATTCAGGTATTAAGAAATTGATCGACATGGCAAATTGAGATAGAAACGTCTTAGTCTTGTTGAAAATTTGATCATGTTCAGCTTACACAGAGAGGGAATAACAATTTGCCTATTGAAAACAAAAACCTTTTACCATCGGTGTTGTCTCCATTTTCCACCTTTGCATATCTAGTACAAAATATAGTTGATATGTCATATTGGGACTAATTCTATCAGGGAATAAATAAAGCCCTCATGTAGAAATTTTGTCTGATCAAAGCCTGACATCCGAACAAAATTATCCAGCAAAACTGGTGAATCATGCAAAGAACAAAGCTAAACGGCAAAAGGCTGCAGACAAAATACTCAAGACATGATCTTTCTGACTGTGATGTTAAACTAACAGATATGAAAACAATCCGTTGTCAAATTGTTAGTGGAAGTAAGATTGATCCATTTTAACAAAGCAAGGTGGGATGAAACTTTTCAATATACGATAGATATGCTATCTCAGTTTCCCAAACCTACACCCAGGTGCCAACTATATTTTTTCCCCTTTTTCTCGGCCAAGCATTATATCATCTATCTGCATCCTTGTATTTCAGCATTAATTTACCAGTATAAAGTGTTGTTATTCAAGATATATGCAGATCAGCTCAGGACTGTCGTTTACATTGAAAGATTGAAGTATGAGGATGAAGCTAAATTGAAATGGTGACAAAAATACCCAGCATGATGAGAATTGTCTTCCAGCAACTTACCAATTCCCGGAATTTAAGAATGTAAAACATCTCAAGATATCGCCGGGTCTCACGCCTCTCGAGCTTTGAAACATACTTCCAGAAGCCATAAACCCCTGCCAGTGTCATCAGCCTCTCTGAATAAATCTTCCAGGTGTACCTATAGTGTAAAAATTCCATGTAATTAAGCATCAGAGAGAGCATGTCCAAAACAATCACTTCAGCAAGAATGTGTCCACAAAAATCTGACAAATCCCAGAATGATTCGAGATTTGGATAAACAAACCGTTATAGCAGAAGCTACTACTCCCCTAACCTTTCATAGATCCTCTGAAGTCCAGCAGCAGAGATTTTAGTCCAGTGATTGGGGTCCTTTTTACTTTGCTCAAAGAAATCTGCCAGTAGGGTAGCAGCCTGGTCAGGATGATATGGATCAATATGATATCCTGATACACCATGTTCAATTATCTCTGCCGGACCACCA
The DNA here is from genome assembly GCF_016545825.1 of Eucalyptus grandis. Lineage (NCBI taxonomy): Eukaryota > Viridiplantae > Streptophyta > Magnoliopsida > Myrtales > Myrtaceae > Eucalyptus > Eucalyptus grandis. The sequence goes on along the minus strand of NC_052619.1, from coordinate 14,984,835 downwards.
TGACAAGTGGCAAATGTTGGAAGGCCGCACGTCATAGCCTCAACAACTGTAAGTCCAAAAGCTTCATAAAAAGCCGGCTACAAACAGGAAAAAGAGTTAGAAGCGAAAAGGCACTATAATCCATGAGACTAAATGTTCATAGTGCAAGTTCAGAATCCACCTGAACAAAAACACCTTTTGTGTCTGCTATATAGCGGTAAAGCTCTCCATTACGTGCCCGATTTGTTTGGGCTGCCATCCAACGAAATTGACCATCCAAATTGTATTCCTTCATCAGTTCATGCATCTTTTCGATTTCTGCTATCTCTTCTCTGTCCTTTGACTTCTTCACATCAATGTAACCAGCCACCACTACAAGATTTGCTAGTTCCCTCAATTTTGAATTCTTAGCATAGCATTCAACCAGCCCTGTCATATTCTTCACTTTGTCCAGCCTTGCCATGGAAAAGATCATGGGCTTGGACCGATCAGACAATGATCCTCTGCGGCAATTCAATCAAGTGATGTAATTAGCAACCTATTATATTTCTCTTGTCAAGAAAGGCAATAGAAAAACAAATTTCTGGCGACCATTTTTCTATTACCATAAAAAGTGAGTTTGCATTTATCTAGTTAGAGCAATATCTGTCTTCCTAATATTAACAAGAAAAAGTGCATAACCTAACATCCAGATTACAAATGATATTTCGACTCTGAACTTCAAGGCATGGAACTGGGCTTTTATACCCTGGTTACTCAAATTTATTTTGAGAATACAGATGTTCTCCTAGAATAACATAGCTTGCTATGACCAAAAAGTATATAGTTTCTGAAATTAACAATCACACATGACGTCGAGTTATAGCATTTCTAATGCGACTGCAATTATCTTGACTGAATGAGGGCAAGAGGCTTCAGGTTAAAAGACAAATTAAGAACATAAATAAGACTCACATGTGCTCATCATTTTGTTCAGGATCATATAGCAGCTTTTCTATTGATCCATGCAAAGCTGTGAGTCTCTTCTGCTTTTCAGAGTAGGGGAAATAGATGCACATATCTGCCCCAGGGGAGACAATGTTGAACTTTGGATCAAAAACATCAATCCCATGAACAACTCTGTACAGCCCTGGAAGAGTGAAGGCAGTGTGGCTCTCATACTGCCCAACGGTATTTTTCCTGAGGGAAGAGCGAAGTAGTTAGAAACAATGGAGAAAGTGAGACAACAAAAGTATAGGAAATCCATAATTAGCGTCCAAACGCAACTAAACAATTCCAATTCCCAAGTGCACAATGGTTCCCAGGATACAGAACTACATAAAGTTTTGCACAATCGCTATAACCGCCTAAGAAAAACATAATCCAACATGTAACTGAGAATTAAAACCGCTGCACATTCTACAAGTCAAAACCACTTTTCAGGTGGAACTCTGCTCATGATTCCCCAATAAAAGTACACATTTCTCTGTTGTATACTTGAATCATTTCACCGCCAAAGACATTTCCATGCAGCCTGACCCAAGACAGCATTGTCAACAGCTTAAATCATGCATTTATTGTAACAATGGTTGAGAGCTGACAAAAATTTTGCAGATACTTGATGTCCACATATTGAAGGACTTGTAAACAATATAAAATATAATTGTGGAGAATCCATTTTTTCACTACCATAGAATGAGAGCTTTATACGATAACAGTAATACTATAAGGAATTACAATATTCTCGCCAGTTACCACTTGGGAAATATATTTATGGGGTTCCATTTCTCCAAGAAAGAATCAAAAGCTTCATATGCTCAGCTAAATCTGGATGCAATTTGGTCAACAAATTGCACCTCTAACTAAATATATTCAATCTCCAATTAAAATAGAAGCTTCTAACATAATTCATCCTGCTGCCTGAAATACAAATGAAACTAAGATCCCTCAATCAGGAATTTGCATGTCCAACGTTGATAATCTCTAATCCTATTCCTGTTGCTCAGGAAAACTTTCTACTACAAAAAATCCAAAGGCACTGAGATTAGACAATAAACGAGGGTCTCAATGACTGGAAAAGGACAGATATACCTCGCCTATCCATTAAGATAAGGAACTGGCTTACAGGGAAGAAACCAGAAGGAAATTTGTTTTCTCCTTGACCAATTGTTCTTGCTTTTTTCCTTGATTAAATAATTTAATATAATTTGGTCAATAATTTTTCTTCCTTTTAAGAAGATCAACTTGTGAAGCACTTTCAGTTGATTATGAACGATTTTGAGAATTTAAAGGTTACTTAATCTAGAGATGACGAGTATCTGTAGGATTAACATTTTCAACTTCAATCCTACTTTTGCACAAGTATCTATAGGATCACAAGTATCTTTTTCAGCTTTAACCAGCATGCACATTAGTGGCCACACAAACTGATCACATTCAGAAGCAACCTATTCATATTTATCAAATGTCAGATAACTATGTGGTGAGCGACATACTGCATGCACAAATCTTCGTTCCTTGATTTCACATGACTTTACAGGTGTAATCTTGTATATACTAAATCATGTGTCATGATAGATTTCCTACTGTAGGAGATTTTTAGGCAAAATATCGAAAGGGAATTTTTTAAGGTGCAAAAAGAACTTTTTCGGACAGGTTTGTCATTTTCTTTCTGATTACACATGACTCTATAGGCGTTGAAATCTCATATATATTAAATACTATGGAAATAAAGCTTTTTGAGCACATATGTCATGATAGATTTCCTACTGCAGGAGGTTTATAGGTAAAACATTGAAGGGGAATTTTTCAGGGTGCAAAAGGCAATTTTTCAGACAAATCTTCATTTCCTGATTTCACATGACTTTACAGGTGTTGTAATCTCGGGCATTCAAGTGGTATTCAGGCCAGCTTTTGAGCAACTTGACTGGCCTACCAACCCTGGCAATCTTATGATGTAAGTAATGTAAACAATCTACAATGAACAATTATTGTATTCAAGAAAAGGAAAACTTACGTTCCTGCTATCTCTTGGTATGTGCTGGTGATGATAAAGTCTGCATTATTCATGGCTAGTAAGTCAGCAGTAAATTGACATGAAAAGTGGTACTTCTCATCAAACTTTTTCCAATATATGTCAGAGTCCGGATATTTTGTCTTCTCCAAAGCATGTGCTATGGTGCACTGCATACATGACATGTGGTAACAATTATAGTTCAATGAGACTAGTATAATGGCAGAAGTTGCTAAAATAAAGAAGGAAATGGAAAAATTGCTAACCTGTGTGACTCCCATTTTATAAGCCAATAATGAAGCAACCAGATTACCATCACTATAGTTCCCAATTATAAAATCAGGAAAGCCTTGTAACTCCGCTGTAATTTCATGTGCTGCATCCTGTTCAAATAAAAAAAAACATTAACAGGGGCCGTCCAGAAAACATCCATTTCTAGTCAAACCAATTCACTATCTCAGATTCAGATAATCAGAAATGGTGCCACCCAGGCACACCCATTTGCTGAACAAATAGCATTTCGTTCTATCACATTAATGACTAAGAGTATGACCGTCTAAAAATTGAAGGATTGAAAAATTATATAAGGACGAGAAGCAGCACCAGTGACGAGCGTAATAGTGGATCAGTGACTACATATTCAAATGGTCAACCAAATAGGCATGGAATACAATTGGTGGAATAATATTCATTGTAGTACACAGTTCTGCAATAATTAAAGAAATCCAATAATGCAGGATTTACTTGGCAGCTCTACAATGGAAATTACAGTTTAATAAAGTCTGTGTTATTTGAATGAACTACCAGTCAGCCAACAATCAGCTGTATGAATAGAGATCCAAAGTATTGCAATTGAAAGATTGTCAAAATGTACAGCCAGGTAATGGAAGGGAGAAACTGAGAGAAAGCTGACTGCTAGTGGTTGAGAAAGAAAGCATCAATACTCACGTTTCAAGAACAATTAAGGGTAATAATAAGTGTAAATCAGAATATCTGCCGTATTAAAATATATCTTCGAAACATTAGTATGAACATGAAGAAGTATTCAAGTAATCCAGCAAAATTTACCAGGGCAAACGTCTCCAGATAAGGCCACACATCAAACCGAGAGATCCATTTACGCAGAATTCCTTGATCAGATCTGAAAGGAACTCGTAAGATATGACTATGTTCTGTTCCACTAACTCTTTCAAGCCGCTGATTACAGGTGGTTCCCTTTGAATCAGGTATTAGCCTAGTAACCTGGTAAACACAGAAAAACATATGTAAAGAGCAAAGGATGAACCACTCAATTTATAAGATACATCCAAAGGAACTTACAATAAGGATTTTGGGAGCTATATCCAGCCCCTGCTTCTGTATCCTCAGTAACATTTCATTCTCCAAGGCACGAACTTGATCCAGTATGTAAACAACCTACATTCAGGACAAACTAGATTTAAAGAAAGATGCTCCTTAGAACAATTAAAGAAAATACTATTTTGTCTTTAGTCATATATATATGTATGTATGTATGAGCAAATGCAAAGGAATTTACAAGATAGCTAAGCACTCTTGCACTCGAGACTGAAATAATCTACAAGCTCTATTTACCAAGATGAACAAGCAATCACCTGCCCACCGGTGTCAGGTAAACCCAACACATTTGCTTGCCCAAAGTATCCATGTGGAGACAAAATGACAACGTTAAACACCATAGGTATCCTCCCAAGAAATGTTTCTAGAGTAGAGGGATCAGGAGCCTGGAGTATATCCAATAGGAGATGAATCATTTCTAGTACCCTCTCTGCAGTATCACCCCACCCTCTCTCAAATCCCAAACCTTGTAACCTGTGTAAATTTAGAGTGGAGAAGGCAAGATACGTAGCATTAGAATTTAGAAGTATTTCTGCTGACTTGGTTTATATTCATAAGAGAATCAAGTCAAGGTGTCTACATATATTCAAATTCAGAGTATGGTGTATCAGTTGGCAGCTTCGAAAGATATTCTTCTGCTTTAGCCAAAGCAGACTGAAGCCTCGATATGCTCGGTATTCTATCATTCAGCATCAGTGTCTGCATAAAAAGCATAGTCAGAGAGGATCACTGCCAAAAACATATAGCAAGACAAAGAATTGAGACTCCAATTGGGCGAAGAGAAGGAATGGACAATGACTGCGATTGTACATCTCCAATCTGACTCAATAGCAGCAGTATGACTTAATACTGAATAGTAATATTATCACAACAGCAGATAATTCCATTCCAACAAATTTCTCTCTTGTAGACTTACATGGCCTTTATACTTGTGTGCTCGAAGAAAATTAAGTAATGGCTCCAAACAGTCTTTGTTGCGGAACATAATGGACGAAAGATGACGATTGAGAAATTGAACACCATTTCCAATGGATGAAGACCGATTTGGGCGGGGAAAAGATGCATTGAATGGCTCAAAATCAAGCTCAAGAACAAAACTGTCTTCAGACCTATCAAATATGAGGAAGAAATAAGTTTGAAGATACTAGATTCACCATTCAATCAACTAAGAGCCCAGTTGTACGTGTCTATGTTTACAAAGAATATTTGAGATGCTTACTTGCCATCCACAAGTTCTTCCTTGAATCCCAGATACTCTGAAACAGTCAGTTGCTCTACACTCAGTTCATGGACATTAACACGAACATATTCCCAGACACCAGGCCTTGGACGAACTGCTATAGCCACGAAAGGAGGCAAAACTATGGCTTCCTACCATCAGTATCACATATATTATACATTAAGAATGTAATGGAGAAAACAAAAGCAAAAGTAGTCATTCGAATAAAAACGTGTCACAAAAGGCAAAACAACAAAGATTTCAGGCCTCAAGAGGTATGAAAACAACTAATTTCTAGGTGTGGTCTTTGGTTGGTTCATCCACTACTGACCAGAAGGAAGCGTGTCAATACTCAGTCTGGACATATTCATCAGAATAAGCTCTCGTAGCCAAAACTTGAGATAAGCAAAACACACTTGAAACGGTTTTGGCATACTTCAAAGTTCATACACCACCTAAAAGAGAGAAGCAGGCACCAGGGACATGCAAAAGATGAAAGTTCAAAAGGTTTGTGGTGTTCAGTGTCATGATGAAAGTTCTAATCCATCTTCTGTAATGAGAACCAAGTAAGAAAGAAATTCAATGTCTTTGGTAATAATGTAATTTCTTTAGTTGTCATTGACAAAGGGTTCCCCGAGACGTAAATCAAAATGCTTTTTCCATTTCTGATGGTTCACATCTAGTTCGACTCTGCCGTCACAATACTTCACGTGGTTTTCAAATCATACTGGATCATTGATGGAGAAGTTACAAGGCCCTTGCTATACAGGCTCTCAACACTTATCAAACAACCGTGGTGAAGAACAATCCCTCTCAATCAACAATCAGACAGATCTCTTACTCTTAGGAAGCCAACAATCAGCTTCCGATTATTCTTACTCAAGAATCAGAAAAAAAAAAAAAAAAAATCAATTTTTGAAAACAGAAATACATACAAAATAAGTAAATTGCACGTTCAATAGCAGAGAAATTCAAATATAATGCTTAACGTGAACACTTTTTTCGATCATTTCCTGGCTGGCGAAACAATTATAATCTTCACCGGCATAAACTGGAGCCAATAGACAAACCTGTGCTGATTTCAAGACCTCACTGAAGGGGCCATCGCTGAGAGAGCTCTTCCCTTCGTCCTCGCTGATGATGTTCTCGAGCTCGTCCAGCAAATGATGCGGCTGCAGAATCCCCTTCCCCTGAGCCACATACCTTCGCGAACAAAATACGTCAAAAAATTAGACCATCGTTCTCAAAACAAGCCGAGAAAGCCACTCTCCCGAGAAACGAAGCTCTGATTTTTCCAACAGGACAGCATCGGCGCTCTCGCTCTGTCTTGATCCAAGGAAACAGGGGAACACAAGAACGAGAAAAACTCGGATCAACCTCAAAAGTTAAAAAAAAAAAAGGTTTCTACTTTCGCCTAGTTTCCTCCCCTCTGGCGTCGTAATTTCACCGTAACCGAACAGAACCGAGTTCACGATGAAACAAGCTTCAAGCGAGAGGAAACCCATCAAAGGAAAGAAACTAAAAAGGGAGAAGGAGGACGAAAAACCTGGAGAGAAGAGAGACGAGTTCGTTCCTGTGAGCGGCGAGAGTGTCCTCGACCCGGTCCCTGATGCTCGGGATTCGACCCAGTTTCGGAGCCGCCATGACAGAACACGCCGAGTTTCAGTCACCTTCGAACCTTCCCTCAAGCCGATCGACGAACAGAGCAGAAACCCAAGAATCCTCCACCCCTGCTGACGACGGGAGACGGGTATATATACACGTGGGTATCCGGGGTCTGGAAGCAGAGTGCGTGGGAGAGCGCGAACCGGGTAAAGCGCCGAGTGACGAGGGAGGGCGAGGGGAATAAGTAGTGGGCGGGACTGGACTCGTGGAGCTCTGCCAGTGGCGGCGTCTGCTTTGGGAGCACGGAGCGAATGGGGACAAATGATGGGGACACCGTCTTGGTGCTACGCACGCTCCGCAAGTGGGGCTGCGGGAGAGAGAGAGAGGGAGAGGACGAGAAAACAGGGGTGGCGTGATTGATTGGGAACAGAGCAAACCAGGGAAGTGGAAAGAGATGGAGAGAGACAGAGAGAGAACGAGAAAACAGGGGGACACTCGGCGGTTGGCGCTTCCGGTTTCCTCTTCGTATGCCTTAGAAAAAGTCTGAGGTGACGGGCAGAAAATAAATCGAAACGTCCTGCGACCAATAATCGGATGAACTTCAGGATGAGATCTACGTGATCAATGGTGGTGTCCACATCAATTCACTTAAATTGGTATAGATGTACAACCACTTCTAAAAAGCGGGGCAAAAAGTTTAACAGGGATGAATCGAATTGGATTTTGAGGCGCGGTTTGTAAAGGAATTGTTAATTTTGTTAATGTTTCCATTGACATATCATGATATTAAGGATAAGGCATTTATTTATACATTTGTCATATAAGGTTATTTTAAATTTCCTTGAATTCATGTTATTTATCCGTATTAAATTGAGTGATAAGATGATCTTCTACCTTAAATTTAAAAATTTCATTTATTAAATTTCGACTCTTCTTCTTCTTCTTCTTTCAAATTTGTAAGATGATCTCTTTGGATACGAAGATTGAGGGGAAGAGGTGATTTCGAAGGCCATCAACCCTTAAATTGGATGGCGGTTTGGCTAATGTATGAGCTTGCTTTTGGATTAGTATGGGAATAGTAATGCTAGTTGACCCGACCTTCTTCCCAAGACTATGTATTATATCATATTTTGCTTAATGTTGTAACAAATTAGAAGCTACTGATGTTATCATAAAGAAGATGTATATGTATATCATTAAACTCGTGCAATCTCTCATGGGGATGTGTCGATCTTGTTTTTTTTTTTTTTTTTTTTTTTTTTTTGGTACAGGATGGCTTTTGAGCAAAGAAGTAATGTGGAAGATAGGAAACCTAGACCTTCCCATGACTTTGCATTTTGATTTTTTGCTTGAAAAATGGACTAAAGTTGTAAAAATAACATTTAATATAAATAAAGAAGCATAAGTTTAGTAACTATACTTGTACAATTTTCATTGTAAGGGAAGTTTTAATGTTTGATTATGCTTAAACATGCTAATAGTTAAAAGGGGATATAATTATAAAGGAGATGTTTTGACATGGCATTTTGGGAAGTCACACATCTTACGTGGCACGACCAGTATTGACACAAACAAATTTTTTAAAGTAATTTTACTAGATTTTTTTCTTTTTATATTTTATTTATTTTTATTGATGGTCAAGAGGACTCTCAGCCAACCCTACTAAGCGAGGGTGTTGCTAGCCCTTTTCATGGCTAAGGAGGATGCGCGAGTCCTCACTCATATCCAGTAGGAATGAGTATTGATTTAGGGTAGAATCAGAAATTGAACCGAATCGATCATAAGAACCAACTCGGTCTCAGGTTCTTGTAGTTACCGGTTCCAAAAGTATTGTGCAATTTGATTCATGGTTCCTAGGTAAGAATCAATCATAAATCAAAGAACTAGATTGAGAATTAGGAACTAGGAGCAAACAAACCATGCGTTTTTAGTATTTATTTTATGTAAATTGTTTATCTCTTATGGATTGTTACTATTTATAAATATGGATTTTTGTTATAGCGCTCTTTCATTCTACTTAACAAAAAATGAAAATAAAATAAAATTGGCCAACCCTTGGGTAAACCCTAGAACCCTAAACTGATTGACATGGTAAGTTTCACATTCCAAGCTATACAAGATAGATTCTAAATTCAAAAAACTAGGGAACTGGTTTCAACTAGGACTTGGACCAATTCTGGAATTGCTCATTTATAATATCTAGTGAGCACCGTGATGCCCAAGGTAAATTTGGGCTGGCGAGGGTGTTCTAGCCCTCACCTATTGTTGAGGCCACGAACTAATGGAAGAAAATAAGAAAAAATACAAAAGAGAAAAATCATAAAAAATTTTAAAAATGAAAATTTGTAAAAATTGACCATATAAGCACCGTCATGTCACATAGAACAGCTAGCATCCTATTAATGATTTGTGACAAAATTGGCTGGAAGAGAGTACTACATTCACAAATCATCAAAAAAGTTAAAATTGAATTGGCTCAATTAAAGGATTTATGAGTGAATTATCATTCGGTATAATAAGTTAAAGACTTTTTTGGTAATTTTTTTCGGTGAAAATAAGATGGAGAATTGTGTTTGGGACTTTGAGGTCCCATTTGAGTTCTTTTTGACCCAATTAGTGGACTTGGCCCAAAATTTCAAGCTTGAATAGTAGGGGTGTGCAAGACAGATTGTTCGAATTGGAAACCACCTGAATTGGATCGGAATGTCAAGTTTGGTTTAGTTCCCAATAGTGTCGGTCAGTTCTCGACTCCTAAAAGTTGAACTAGTGTCCAAGCAATCCAGTTCCCAATTGTCTGATTTCCAATTCCAAGGAAGAATCGGATTGGGTTGACTATATTTGCTCTTTTTTTAAAAAAAAAAAAATTTCTTCAAAAAATAAAAGTGACAAGCTTTTTTTTTTTTCATAACATAATGCATCAAATAGTGGGGAAAAAAGTGAGTGGTTTGATTGGATCGGATCGGGAAGCGATCACTTCTATTGAATAGGGCCAATGCCTAGACAAGGACAAGGGAAAAGGGCTGTTGTGCATGACCTAGAGAGAGGAATCAATGGATCAATTATTATTATTTTTTTTTTTGTAAAGAAGGGATCAATTATTTTTCGAGGTGACACAACTCGATAAAAGCAAATTCATAAATCAATCATGGGAAAAAATCGATTAAAGTTCCTAAAGAAATGATTGAGATTGTGTGGGTAACAAAGTTAATGACAACAATTGATGGAAGTAATGGAAACGAACAAAAACAAGTTGCAACTTGAAAAAGGAATCTATCTTGTGTCGGTTGGTCTCTAATCTTGAGACTTTAGGGTTGATCTAACCCCAACCAACGTTATGGTTACCTATTTTTTTTAATCCAAAGCCTAAGTATATGACTATAAGTGCCCCTAATTTGCCTTTGTCTTTTCCTCTCTCAATCTTACTCTCTCACATTCTCTTATTATCCTTGAAATTGTGCATTTCCAACTCTTTCAAAGCCAGTCTCTTCATTTTCTTTCTATTCATTTGAATTGAGTGATCGATTTCTCTTCCCCTCCTTTTTGCTCTTCTACCTTCGATTCTCTTTCCCTTCCTTTCTCGATCCTCTACTTTTTATTATTTTATTTTTTTTAATTTACATGTTCATTTTCTATGTTTTGTTATGGTTTGCAAGTGAAGATTTCTATTATCGCCTTATCTTAGATTTATATTTGATTTGTACCATTATTCACCATTTGATTGCTCACTAATGTATTGTCGATGGATATATAATTTTAAAGAGTATGTTTGTCCATATTAATACAAAAAATGAAAAAAGAAGAAGATGAGAATTGATTGGTCCTAGATTAATCTTATAATGAACTGGACCCATAGGGCGGGTCCAATCCTCAGTCTTAGACTCGACAAAATTAGTCTCTGGTCTAAAAAATTAGGGACCAACACTATGGGGATTAGTTCGTGGGTTAGTTGCTACATCGGCCTAAGTCGGACCATGCTCAACCCTAAATTCTATGATATCTTCCAATTAAAGATGAAATATCATATTAAATTCAAGAACTTAAGACAATGGAAACAATAAATTTTGATATATTTTACGAAATCTTAAATTGAGTCAATCAAAGAAGAAAACATCAAATTCTAAAAATTAAAAAATATCTATTGAATAAAAGCCATAAACGCAAATTTGAGATGACGACATTATACTCTCTTTGTTGGAAAAAATTCAATCTCGAGTTTTAAGCTTTTAGATAAATTTATGAAGCAACTATGTTGGGAATTTGGAACCACACCCTCAAAATCCAACAAATTTTCTTACTTCAATAGTGTTAAAAATAAATATTTGAAACAAAATTCAAGATCAATCTATCAATTGATTCTTTAAATGATAAATTTTAGATCTAATGTTATTCTATTCTCTTCAATTCTCTCCTCAATTTGTGTTTACTTTCGGGTAAAACATTCAAGCTAGCATTTGAAACAAACTTCAAGCTAGCATTCTCTCCTCAATGAGAGGGGCTTTTCTCCAGAAATATCATTGCATCATCGTGGAAAACATTCTCACCTTAAGATTCTTACTTAAGCTTGAAATCCTCCAATTCTCAAAAAGGAAATTGAAAAACTTTGATTTTTGTTCTTGAAACTCCACAACAACCTCATTAGTAGAAACCTTAATGGTGTCAATCTCTTTTTGGTGGTCGTCATTGGGGATATCATAGGACAAATCTATTTCCAAGTTAGATCAATCATTAATTCTAAAAAATCACTAAAAATTATTCAAAAAATCTTAAATCTATTGTATGATAGCAATTCAGTAATAAGCCTTTTGACGATTTCATATTCGATCAATTTTGGTCGGAAACACTAACTCGCCACGGCATTAGTCCACATAAACTCATTTGTTGACTGGTTCAATCAAACCAATCCAACCAATTTTGGGACATTTTTCAACTAGTTCTTGGAGATTTTTGACTAGTTCCTATTGTGTTTTGATATCCTAAGTCTATTTTTGGCCTTATTTGTTCCATACTTGCTATTCAAGTATTAGTTTCTTCACAAACCTTATACAAATTGTTGTGTGCAAGCTAGTAAAGTGCATATGATGGATAAATGTAAGCATTGTCACTAACGTGGTCATACAACATCCAATTATTATCGATTACGACCTAAGCATCCTATTGAGTGGAACAAACAACTTTAAAGCCGAGGTTCACATGCATGTCCATCAGCCATAATTGGTACCATAGAGGCTTTTTTATTTGGATCGTTTGTTACTCTATTCTTGAAGGATCTTCATTCCCTTTTTTAGGAGTCTAATACTTTTGGCTACTCTATCCCTTGTACTTCTATTATATTTGTTGCATTATGTAATTCTAATTCTAAGTTTTTTTTTATTCCAATTGCTACAATCACATGACTTCATATTGCAATTCATTTTAGTCAAAATCCTTCACTTTGCGTGAACCTACTAATCACACGGCGGGTAATTTACAAATGTGAGTTAGCCATACAAGACATATCTCAACAACCACATTATCCTTGCCTAACACGTTTTTTGATTCTCAAACTTTCATTAATTGGATTTCCATAGGCCAATTTTGTGAAGTTCATTTCTCTTTTCATGATTATCATGTGCAAGATCCACAAACGGGATAGACCATTGAGACGGGAAGTAGAATACACCTCTTTGATCTTGTTTCCTTAAATATTCTCAACTCTTTAACCGGGTGTGCTGCAATAGTATCATTTGAAACTAGCATTCTCAATTAGATTATGATTCTTCTTTTAGATTAAAATCTTTGATTTCAAGTACTTATTTAGGTTCCGTTGATAATAAATATTTTGATATCTTGCCTTGTTAGTTGGGAAGACATCATGGCTCGCCATTCGCTCTTAGTGAATTTATCTCTCATGCTCTTTTTAAACTAATTAACTCTAATATTTGGGGACCATCTCCTATGGGAGGTTCTTGCTATTATGTAATATTTGTGGATGATCATTCTCATAATACTAGGCTTTATCATACAAAAAATTTATTTGAACCAACTTGTATTTACCACGATTTTGTTACCATAACAAAAACACAATTTTCTGAAATATTAATTTATTTAATTGATAATTCCATGAAATATGGAGACATCAAATTTCTTAGAATTCTCTTCCAAAATGGTACTATCATTCATCGCTTTTGTCCAATCACTTTCCAACAAAAAAGTCGAGTGGAATGTAAACTTACGCATATTTTAGATGTTACAAGCACCCTTTTAGTCTCTACCTCTTGTCTAGAATAGTCTTCTTTTGAGAGGCTTGCCTAACATACACTATCAACCACATTCAGTCATTTATCAAATGTAACATTTTTTAGGCTATTATGTAATCATAGCTTTTGTTATTATGTAATTTTTGTGGATGACCATTCTCGTTATACTAGGTTTTATCATACAAAAAGTCAATTTGAACCTACTTTTATTTATTGCGATTTTGTTGCCATGATAAAAATATATTTTCTCAAAACAAGTTTTTTTTTTCTTTTACCAATAATGCCACGAAATATGGAGACAACGAATTTCTTTGAATTATTTCTTGAAATGGTACTATCATTCATCGTTTTTGTCCAAGCACTTCCCAACAAAATGGACAAACAGAATGTAAACATAAGCATATTTTAGATGTTGCAAAGTACTCTTTTAGTCTCCACATCTTGTCTAGAACAACATTTTTTGTATTTTTTTAGGAAGAGACTTACCTAGCATACACTATCAATCATACACCGTCACCGGTAACATTTTTCCTTATGAATGCTTGTATGGTAATGTCTCCAGTTATAATCTTCCTAGACACAAATGCACGAAGTTGGAACCTCATGCCTATTTATGTCCCTTCCATGGGTATGAAATTAAGCACAAAGGGTATAGGCAATGGAATCCCATCTCTAGCCGTCTTTTTGTGTCTAGTTATTTATCTTTTAGGAACACATCTCTTCATCCTTTCTAATTATCCCTTTTTGTGAATTCATTCCTAGAAGATCTTATACATCTATCTACTTATGAGTCATCCTCTCCAAGCTTGTTCTCTTTTGATTTTGATGCAAGTCCTTCTAGCATTACAACCATGGCTTCTGACATGTTTGTCTCATATACAAATTCTCCACCCGCGGACATTCCCTCCTTTTCTTCTGTTGTTCCACTACGATAAGCCAACCTTCTCTTCGTCTTCATTTGTTACTCTAGCGTTGCTTCCCTTTCTAAACCTCGCACGTATTGAAAAGCTAGCATTAATCCTCTTTGGCAACAAGTAATAATAGATGAGTTATAGTCTTTAGACAAATCTCATATATGGGATTTAGAAAATTTGCCTCCTGGTAATCCACACCTTTTGTGGCAACCATCATACTAGTTACAGCCCCCTAAGCGTTCTGAAATCCCTCTTTACTTGAATCCAACGTTTTCAAATAAACTGAACGCCGATTATTTAGGGTAACTTGAATGGGATCATCAAACGGTTGGCCCTAACCTTGATTTCCCCCCTGCGCCACTTTTTTGCCCACACTCAGGTTTTTCCTAGGTCTAAGACAACAAGTCGATTTGCAATCGGGTCCTTAGTCAGGACATTCCCACCGATTTTTTGCTCCACGTTCTATTGAGATGCTTTTAGACAAAGAACAACCCTTCATAAAGCCTATACCTCTAATCTTTGTTGGCAAGATGGTTTTCGCTATTGCCGTTGTTTTCGAACATTGCATCCCCATTATCTACCATTCTATTGTACCAATTGACGCAGTGAAAACGAAAAGCATGAAACTCAACTCAGAAATGCAGAGCACACGAATGAAACGCACAAAGAGAAATCTCTTGGTCTTCTATATCTATACAAGAGGCAGATGAATTAAATGAAGGCAAAGCACCTATTATTATGTGTATAACTTAACCCTAAGAAATAATACATCTTTCAATCAAAGATGAGATGCCTTCACAAATTTAAAAGCTCAACGTAACGGAAACAACAAAATAAAATACCCTATACAAAATGAAAATCCTAAACTAACTTAATTAAAGATTAAAAAAAACCTAAAATCCTAAATTCGTGAATGAAAGACGTAAATCCAAACTTGAGGTGCCCGCATCAATGGCCATATCTGCCAACCATACTTAAGATTGTAGGGAAAATTATCCAAAAAGTCATAAACTTATTACACTTTTACCAATTCAGTCATAAACCTTTTAATTTTGTCAATTGAGTCCTAAACCTTTTCACTTTTTGCCGATTCAGTCCATTCGGCCAATTTTGGCCGAAAAATGCTGATGTGGATGCCGACGGTGCCATGTAGAACTGCCAGCGCTGACTTGGATAATTTTTAATAATATATTATTTTTAAATCTTTTTTGAATTTTTTTTTCCTTTTTTTTTGGCTTTTTCCTTGGCCTTTTTCGGTGGTTGGCCATTGGCCACAAGTGATGGTTGGCCACCCTGGGGGAGGGTCGGCCTCGCCCAGGTGACCCTTGCTAGGCCGCGCTTGGGCGAGGGCTCCCCTCGCTAGTGCTCCTCCTCACCCGGCCAGGCCTCGCTTGTGGTGGGTGAGGCCGGCCGGTCGGCTGTGGTCGATGGCCGGCCACTGGAAAAGGATAAGGAAAAAGCCAAAAAGAAAAAAAAAAGGAAAAAGGGAAAAAATTCAAAAAAATTAAAATATTATTAAAATTATCCATGTCGGTTTCGGCGATTTACGTAGATGCTAGGCGTCCACGTCAGCATTTTCCAACCAAAATTGGCTGGATAAACTGAATCGGCAAGAAGTGAAAATGTTTAAGACTTAATTAGTAAAATTAAAAGGTTTATGACTTAATTGGCAAAAGTGCAATAGGTTTAGGATTTTTTGGATAATTTTTCCTAAGATCGTATACAAGTTATTTGAAACGCTGAACACACATAAAGCGAACCGTGACAATCGACAAGACAAATGGGAGGTTCATAAGCAATTATTTGAAATGCTGAACACACATAAAGCGAACGGTGACAACTGACAAGACGAACGGGAGGTTCATAAGCAATTTGACGTTGACTTGCTTCTCTTACTAGATTGTAAACCGATGCCATCCTTTGCATCGTTGTCTGATTTATTCCTTTGGCGATCATCCTACTTACCTTTCGATTATTTTAATTTGTTTCCGAATAAGTTCTTACTTACTTTCCAAATTTATATTATCTGATTCTTTGCATGATTAGGTCTCACTTTCTTCCAAGCCCTTTCCCGCCTGTCGTTCCATGATGGGAGCCTTCTGTGTGCCGCCGCTGGTCCAATGACGAGGAGTCTAGGACTTTTTCAGGTTTTAATGATTTGGAAGCATCGTGAATTTGTTTAATGTCACCCTTATCCCTTATGCTTGGCAGAGGAAATGTGAAGGAATAGGTGAAGATTGGCCAAAAACCAAAGGGGTTTATGGATCAATGATTTTAGATTAGAGAGGAACAAGAACCACCCGAGGATTTTTGTAACTTCCCATTATTTTTAACAGTCATTGACAAACCTTTGGGACCTAAGCTGGCAATGCCTAGATGATCAACGGGTCCCTTTCTAGAATTGTGATAAGCCTTGACTTGGTGTCTAGCCCGCCTACCATATAAAAGAAAATATGAACTATCTTTTTCGGGCTAGAGAGGCCTGCCTAGAACCACATCCAGCCAGGTCAAGTTTGGTACATGGATGCCTTACTCAGGCGTGCCAAATCAGTCTTCCAACCTCTTTGGTTCATGTAGATTATGAGTCATTTTACCCATAATCAAGTCTACCATGATCTCCCTCACTGAGTCCGTTAATATCCTCTTCCCATTAGTTTTGCTTGATACAACTGAAAACTCTTCAAGTCTCTCTCTTTTAAGTCATTCCATCAAAATACATTGGAGTTTTTGTTTGCATCTTTGGAAAATGAATAATTTATGAGATTTTTTTTTGGTCAGTCATAATTTATGAGATTAGTGGGGGTAAATTATGGGTGCCAAATATATAATTTATTCTATATGTACACCTTTTATGATGTACTCATAACTAATTAATTAATATCCGGTTTAAAAACAGAAATCATATGAAGAGCTTGGGTGATGTGTCGATATGTTCATTGCAAGTTAAAGCAAGCAGATGAGAGTTCCTTTAGAATTTAAAATGTGAATTACTAACCATGGGAGATCCAAAGACTTACTCCAATCTCCGCTTTCCCAAGATCAGAGTAAAATAACAAAACCCCCAATAAGTGCATCACTTTATTACTACAAAATTGGGAAACCCTTCCATCATCATTTGACTTTTGAATGCATGAAAAGATGAAAGGTCCCCCCATCTGAACATCTAATCCATCTAACCTTGGCAGTTTTCCATGTGGCTCGTGAAAGGCTCGGTGATGCGTCCATGGACATGAATGCACCTAATAAATCTTATCCTATCTGCAGCCTATGTTGTACCTTTGACATCTATTTCTATGATCTACTCATAATCCATATCCACCATCCATAATATCCGCGAATCATGCGTATCCCATAATTCCTTGATCTAAATCTATATGCAATCTCATAAATAAATAGTTGAATTTTGTCTCACTTATTGAGTATTTCAAAATCATCCTTGATTCAAATAATAGGGGGGTTGTGCCCAATGCGCGGAGCTCTTGTGATGTGCAAGATCCAAAGAAGGGACACTGATTTAATTATCTCATCAATAATTCTTTCGGAGTTCAAACATTGTGAACTTGTTGAGAATGAGAAACTATCCAACGACATTTCATACTCGAAGCAAGAACATCCATTAACTAAATCATATTAGTTTTGCCAAGACGGAACGTGTGGCACGCACCCTATTATTTAAAAGAGATCTCTTTTTTTGGCTCACGACTTGAATTAGCAAACAATTATGTGCTATTTTTCTTAAAGACAACATACTCAAATCCTGAAATTATAAAAAAAAATATATCGAGAAAGAATTGCAAATTACCTTAAAAAGGTAAAAACCAAACTATTCGGAATCTTTCATAAAACAATGCGTTTGTCGGATCAAACGAGTCATCCATCTAAAGTTTTTTACAAATTCATGGGAAAAGTGGATCCAAGGAGAACATCCTTTTGAAACTCAAAAAGGAAAGAGGCTCCAACTATAGGCATCCAATGAAAGGCAACTTTCTGGTACCACCGAACTGTTAGCATTAGCTGTCCAAACATAACTGGCCGTAGCAAAAAAATCAGTGGCAATTCAATCGATCTGACTGACTCAAAAAGTTCTCTAAGGAGGGGTAATTGTGAGTTGATTTGAATTTCGATTTTACAGAAAATGTCTCCCACAAGTTCAACTATTCTTCAATGATGGATAATTTCTTTGTCCAGCATTGGACGTGGAATGATTGAGGCGAGGAGGTAAAGATTTCATGTTGAAAACTGAAGCTGCCCGATCCATTTTGGATACGATTATGCGGAATATAAGGTCAGATATTGGTTTGGTTAAGAAAAGTCTTAAAACACCAGAACATTAAGCTTCGATTGCGACATCATCCCTATCCCGCATGATCTACCTTATCCGCATTTGAGATATTTCCCGAGCCAAAAAGACAAAGTGCGCTTCGTGGAGCCAATCAAGAGAAGGCGGAGCAAGAGAATATGTGCGCGCATTATCCCTTATTCCTCCAGCTATCCTTGAGCTTTCTAAAAGAGAACTAGATCCCCAGACAGAATTGTTTATTGCTCGGCTCCAGATAGAAATTCACTGGGCCACTTTGGGCCTTTGGGTCCAGCCCGTAGAAAAAATCTTGGTTGCTTCGGGAGCATGTGAGCACCCTTGGATTTGGTGAGACTAGCGTGGATCCACCTGATCCAAATCAGACCCTGCGCGTATATCTCCCGTTCCATGGATCCATCCCTGAACAAAGTCATGTGATTGCACATGTTAGGTAGGTTAGTGCGGTCATACACCCTACCGCCGAAAGTGCATTCCAATACACTTTGGTTATATGCTTCATTAATATGTATGGATTCGGATCATTGTATTAGTGATTATCCAGATACTGAAGTGCATACATGCTTCCAAAATCTTCCATTCTTTGTGAGAAAATTTCAATAATTCAACGCAGCCACTATACCTCTAATTTCTAAATACCTTGTAAAAACTTGTTTTGACCGAGTCTTCCTTCAATTGGGGTGATAATAACATAAGTACATGTACATTTGCTCGATGTTGAATTTGGCGTATTAATTGTTTACCAAATATTTAAAATTTTTAAATAAACCTAATGTGGTTATTTAATTAAATCGGGTATCATGTCATATATTTGTTATAGATGAAATTTGCCAGCTCAATGGTGATCCGGCAAAAATTATGACGTGAAAGGCCACATCATTTTTTTCCTTTCAAATCGGCAAATAAAAGGAGTGTTGTCACACTTTAGGTCTCTTTTGGTTTCATGAGAAGGGAAGCTCAAATAAATTTCCATCTCAAGTAATCACGTTCCTGAAATGAGATTCCTTTTTAATTGAGCTACCATTTCGGGTACCAAATTATATGTGATTGGATAGCTTAAAGCTAGCTCTGAATTGAGATGCCTGTACTTTCTTTATTCTTCTCCACTTACCTTTTTCATCTTTTCCATTGTTCTTGTTGCATGGTGCACATTGAATCCGGCAAAAATGAGCCCAAAACCGATAACCCGTTTAACCTCGCTTGGAAGAATAGATATGGATTTTTTTTTTTCCAACCCGCAAAAACAACCGAGTCCACTCTACTGGGAGCAGAAACTTTCGAATTAGGTGGAGTCAGCCCGACATGACCAAAAACTCGAACGATATTTTTCCCCATTATGCTTGAATTGGAGTTGGAAATTTGGAACAGTTAAAATTATACAATTTTCAGTCTTGTTAATCATAATTGCATGATAACCAAAAAAAAGAAAGTGATTTATACAATTCACTATATTAGATGAATGACTGGAAACTAATTTAAATAATAAGAGATATGCTAAAACTCTTCCGTTAAATTTGCTGGCTAAATGATGTGACGGATTTTTGTTGGGTTTGCTTAGAGAACTACTTCAGATGGTATTTAAGTAAACTAATTTACTAGATAAATCATAATATTTTAGAACTGGTCAAATGATATAAAACTTGGTACAATATTACCTTTCAACGACACTCCTTATTGATACATGGTTTTAGACGGTCTTGTTTTAAATTTTTATCTTTTCTAATTGCGTGGATTGTAAAAGTTAGTAAATTTATAGTTATTCGTTATATTACGCATCCAGCAAATTAGTTCTGCAATTTTTAGAAGCTATCATTAATTTGCAATCGGTTGTTTAGAAACTATCATAAGTAAATTGTCTAGTTACTGATTTGGTAAATTTATTTATTACTTGAAATATTTAAACCCTAAATTTATTTATGATTTGGATGATTCGATTTATGACACGGGCCACTGTTAGACCCTAACCTGGACTCATCCGGACCAACCCCAAATTGCTAGGTCTAGACTGTCCATACAGTGGATATAACTGTGAGTCTTGCTCCTATATTCCCTCCACAAACAAGATCATATGGTCACGTTACCCGTGTCTTTCGTCACTCGTGCGCATAACCCCTTGAGATCAGAGGGACTACGTCTTGTTCCCTGCAACGCATAAAGAAGACCAGATAGATATCAACGAATTTCTTCTGCGAAACGTGGCTTGCCACCGAAAGGTAAAACCAATGCATATTATCTCTTATCTCTTTAGATTCTTCATCACCCTCGCCTTTTCCTTTTTGAATTATTGCCTTATTTCCAGAGAAGTTGGAGGTATAAAAAGGGCCAGGGGGGTTTCGTTCTTCACCACACAGAAGCAGCACAAAGAACACAGCCTCATAGATAGCACGAGGTATCAGAGCAGCAAGCACTTATCATGGCTCATTCACGCGAACTTGCCAAAATTGCAGAGGAAGCCTTCGCCATGTTAGAAGAGGGCATCGCCAAGAAGAAGGCTAGGCAACCCCTGATTCCTCAAGCACCTCCCCAGAAGCCCATGGACTGCTTTGAGGCGGCTAAAGCGTACGGTGGCATGCTAATGGTGGATTTTCACGGCAGGAACTTCTTGGCGGCAACGCCACCACTGCCACGGCGCTCTCCTCTCCCATTAGCTAGGTTCAACTAAGTATGAAATACGTATTTTGTATATGTATTGTGGACAACATGTATAACTCTATATAGCTAATCCTAAGAGTTGCTGCAGACCTGGGATTAGCGTTGATACCCTTCTCTTAAGGGTTATCGCACTTTGGATGTCTTAAAAAGCTCCACTATAATTGTATAGTAATTAAGTGCAGTAATACATCTTAATTATGTTGGACTATATAATGTTTAATGTCTCTCTTAGGCAAAAGGTGCTCGAGATGCGACATACTCTCAGATTTAATTTGCCAAATGGCATAACAACGAGTGTCTAGCTTTGATCGCTCAAGACACTTTCTGGGTGAATTTTTTGATTTGATCATGTGAAATGTCACATGCTCGTTCCTTCTTCTTCTATTTTTCAAAAATTTTGTCCCGTGCTCTATCTCACCTCGGTTTTGGAGTTGCTGGCATGATACCCGACTAATTAGTTCATGAAAACTATGTTAATCGTGTACTGAAATGGATCTATTAGAATCAAAACTTCAAATGGATTAAATATGGATGTATATTGTGCATATAATAAATTATTTCTCAAAAAAGGTGACAAGATGATCAAAATAAGTTACGAACTTTATGATCAAGCTGGTGAGTCTAGCATCTTCATTTTAGCCGTTCATTCTTAAACTTTTTACAATTGTGTTAATTCAGTCTATACAGCTAACTTTGGCTAGCCGTGCCAGTTATTTGGCTAACACTAATGTGGACAATATTTTAATAATATTTTATTTTTTTGAGTTTTTTTATTAATTTTTTTCTTTTTTCTCTACTTTTCTTTTTCTATCTCTTTTTGTCCTTCACTTCCTCCTCCTTCCTCTGGCTGGTGGTGATTGGCCAGAGGCGAGCATCGCCGAGGTCAACCTTTTGCCCAATGATGGTGAGGCCGCAACCTACCCATGATCGATAAGGCTCACCCAGACTAGAGGTCGCAGCCTTGGACCTCGCTAGGTCACGCCCTTCGACCTTGAGCCTTTAGCAAGGCTCAACCCTCGCCAGCTAGTGGGTGGCTTAAGTGAGGTTGCCCAACCATGGCCATGCTTTCTTGAGGCCGGCGAGGTCCCTTGCTGGCCCTGCCTCTAGCCAATCGCCAACGACGACCAACAGGTGGAAGGAGGAGAAAGTGAAGGAAAAAAGAAAAATTAATTAAAATTTTGAAAAAATAAAATATTATTAAAATATTATCGACGTAAACGTCGGTTCAATGGATTGAATTGAAAGGTTTATAACCGAATGGCTAAAAAATATATTTATGACTAAATTGGAAAAGTTGCAATATGTGTAGGATTTTTTTGATAATTTTTCGGGCAAAATTTTGTAGGGTGCTCATAACATACCTACTTGTTTAAAGATCTACTTCACACGGTCTCTAAGTAAACTTATTTACTGGATAAGTCGTAGTATTTCTAGAATTGGTCAAATAATATAAAACTCGGAACGATATTACCTTTCAATGACACTCCTTATAGAACTATGGTCTTAGACTGTCTTGTTTAAAAATTTTATTTTATCTAATTATATGGATTGCAAAAGTTAGTGAATTTCTAGTTATTTGTTATCATTACATGCCTAGCGACCTATTTATGCAGTTATTTAGAAGCTATCATAAATTTGTGATCGGTTGTTTGGACGCTATATTAAGTAAATTTTCTAGTTATTGATTTGGCGAAGTTATTTATTACACGAAATATTTACATCCTAAATGTATGGGTGATTTTTTGAAGAAAAAGAACAAGCTAAAAAGAAAATGTCAGCCCGATTTAAAAAAGGATCTAGTATGGCTTCGGTGGTTTGATTTATGATACTGACCAGTGTTAGACCCCAGCCTGGACTCGTCCAAACCCGCCCAATTGCTAGGTCTGGACCGTGCATACAGTGGATGATTCTGAATCTTGCCCTTATATCCTCTCCACAAACAAGATCATGTGGTCACATTACCCACGTCATTGGTCACTCATGCCTCTTTGAGATCAGAAGAGGCATGTCTTTTCTCTTAAAAGGCATAAAGAAGACCAGATAGATATCAACGAATTTGTTCCGCCAAACATGGCTTGCCACCAAAGGTAAAACCAATGCATAAATCTCTTATCTCTTCAGGTTCTTTATCACCGTCGCTTTTTCCCTTCTGAATTATTGCCTTCTTTCCAAAGAAGTTGGACGTATAAAAAGGGCCACGGGCGGGTTCCGTTCTTCACTGCATAGAAGCAGCACAAAGAACACAGCCTCATAGATAGATCACTCGCTAAGTCGCCAGTTTAGCACGAGGTATCAGAGCACTTATCATAGCTTATGCACGCAAACTTGCCCAAATTGAACAGGAAGCCTTCACCATGTTAGAAGAGGGCGTGGCCAAGAAGATGGCTAGGCAACCCCTGATTCCTCAAGCCCTTCCCCACATGCCCATGGATTGCTTTGAGGCGGCTAAAGCGTATGGCGGCATGCTAATGGTTGATTTTCATGGCAAGAACTTCTCGTCGCCGCCACTGCCGCGGCGCTCTCCTCTCCCATTAGATAGGTTCAACTAAGTATGAAGTACGTATCATGTATATGTATTATGGACAATATGTATAACTATCTATAGCTAGTCCTAAGAGTTGCTGCATTCCTGGGATTAGCGTCGATACCCTTCACTCAAGGGTTATGGCACTTTGGATGTCCTAAGAAGCTTTGTTGTAATTCAACAGTGATTAAGTGCAGTAATAAATTTTAATTATGTTCGACTATATAATGTTTAGCGTCTCTCTTAGGTAAAAGGTGCTCATGATGTGACATACTCCCAGATTTAATTTGCCAAACAATATATCTCGGGAGAAACTGGCCCAGCAACCCACCGCTAGGGCCTCTCGCTTTAATCGCTAACAACGCAGGGTTTTGAACTCTTAACCTCCATGCGCTAGAAGGATAGATCTCAACTAACTGCGCTATCCACAGGTGGGTTGATCATGTGACATTTTCATTCCTTCTTCTATTTTTCAAAATTTTGTCTTGCGCTCTCTCTCCACCTCAGCTTTTGGAGTTGCTGGCATGATATGCGACTAATTAGTTTATAAAAAAATGTTAATCATGTATCAAAATGAAATGGATTTATTAGATTCGACAGTTCAGATTGATTAAATATGAATGGCTGCTCGATACATATAATAAAATATTTCTCGAGGAAGGTAAAAAGACGAACAAAAGTAAGTTACAAACTCTGTGATCTAGCTGGCGAATCCAGCATCTTCTCTTCATTCTGATAAGCTCTATTTTTTTTTTTTTTTTTTGCTTAATTTTCTTCCAGAAATGATTGGTTGACGGTCCGTTATTTTCCAGAAGAATGATGACTAGCTCATCCTGTCACAACATTCTTCACATTCAACAAGCGTATCCTCAGATAAAACAATACAATCACATTCAACACAAACCTCCTAGAAAACTGATTCCATTAACACGTTCTCCATTGTGTGTTACCTATAAGTATAATCAGCATAAAAGATTATTAGATCTGCATCTATTCAATTATTTAGATAACAACATTATCTACTATATTATGTGTTAAGTATAATTGAATTCAATGAAGATGGTATTGTGTATGCATATTTTTCTTAACAATAATCTTTTATACATATATCGAGCAAGATGGTCCCATCACATTTTGTAGAGTAATGGTTCGTTATTGACCGCGTAACTATTGCCTAAGAATATGATAACTTGCTCTTTTGGTCTCAAGGAAGTTGTGGCCTTTTAAAACACTATAGCTTCCAGATGGTTATTTAGTCTTAGCTTACGCTTAATTAAACAAAAATCCTTAATGATCATGGCCAATACACCTACATATGAATACTATATTATTATAGTTAAAATTTATCTAAATTAACACTTTGTGAAATGTAATTACGATCATGTGCATAGTCAATGAGGTGTCTCATTTTATATCATCAATAGAACATTTCGCAGCATAATATGCGAGATCATCATTTAATTACATGAATTGCAATATATGAAATTCCGTTTATCTTTATATATATATATATTGAAATTGACAGTTAAAAACATTTCTCTCGCCCTTCAGAATAATTCTTCATATGCGATTACTACGTTTCCTTGAACTTGTCTCATACGAATAGACTTATATGGATGTTAAGTTGTTGAATTAAACTAAGTTATTCAATTTAATTTAGCATAAAATGCGTACAATCTTCTACTAATTTATCTTAGTCAAATATCGCAACGAAGTGGATTTGGGAGGTCGACCTTATTTCAAACTTGAAATAATCCTAAACGAAAATTGAGCCTATCCTAGATTCGAGTTGGGTTTTCAAATAGGAATCCCAAAGACATCCTACTCTAAAATGCGGAAGCCTGAAACTTAATTTATATTTGTTGTATATGTTGAATAAATAAATATCAACTCAAAAACAAATTATTACAGAAATGATTTATTGCTCAGTAATTCAACACCCGAAAACCAATTATATCCTCGTCAAAAAGATATTAGACAGCACTTTTGCAAATAAATGGAAGTTCCAAATGATGGTTAGTCAAGGTGCCGAGGAGATACGGATCAAACTATATTTTTTTCTAGAGAGGAACAAAAGCAATCAATGATTCCATATTTGCTCATTGTCTCTTTATTCTGTAGGTTCCGGTTGCCAATTGCATCTCAATGGAAATGTCTGGTAAAAAAAGGCACCATTATCTGCAAGGAATAACGGTGCGGTTAGCTTAACAGCACTCTTTTAATAACTATCATGTGTCTAAAAGTACCGGCCCGCAATATTCTTGGAGAACATACAGCAATTACTCGGTATCCATTCAAGTAAGTGAATAAAATTAGGCATTAAAAAAAGAGAACGAAGAGAAGATGCTGGATCGCAAGTTTGATCATGGAGATTTTAACTTGTGGTGGTCTTGTGACCTTCCTTGAGAAATAATTTATTATATGCATTGAATGCATTCATATTTAATCCATTTGAACAGTCGAATATGATGAATTTATTTCGGTATATCCTTAACATATTTTTCATAAACTAATTAGTCATGCACCGTGCTAGCAACTCCAAAAACTGAGGTGGAGAGAGCAGGCAAAACAAAAATTTTGCTAAAGAAAAGGAACGAGCACTTGACATTTCATGTGATCAAATTAAACATTCACCTAGAACTGTCTTCTATGATCAAGGCTAGACACTCGTTGTTAAATCATTAATTTGCAAACGGTTGTTTAGAAGCTATCATAAGTAAATTGTCCAGTTATTAATTTGATAAATTTATTTATTACGTGAAATATTTAAACCCTAAATAAATGGCTCATTTTTCAAAGAAAAAGAACAAGGTAAAAAAGAAAAGGTCAACCCAATTTAAGAAAATGATCTATTATGGTTTGGATGATTCGATTTATGACACGGGCTAGGTCTGGATAATTGTGAGTCTTGCCCCTATATTCCTTCCACAAACAAGATCATATGGTCACGTTACCCGTGTCTTTCGTCACTCGTGCACGTCACCCCATGAGATCAGGACTATGTCTTATTCCCTTCAACGCATAAAGAAGACCGGATAGATATCAACGAATTTGTTCTGCGAAACGTGGTTTGCCACTGAAAGGTAAACCAATGCATAAATCTCTTATCTCTTCAGGTTCTTCATCACCCTCGCCTTTTCCTTTTTGAATTATTGCCTTATTTCCAGAGAAGTCGGAGGTATAAAAAGGGCCAGGGGGGTTTCGTTCTTCACCACACAGAAGCAGCACAAAGAACACAGCCTCATAGATAGCACGAGATATCAGAGCAGTAAACACTAATCATGGATCATTCACGGGAACTTGCCAAAATTGCAGAGGAAGCCTTCGCCATGTTAGAAGAGGGTATCGCTAGGAAGAAGGTTAGGCAACCCCTGATTCCTCAAGCACCTCCCCAGAAGCCCATGGATTGCTTTGAGGCGGCTAAAGCGTACGGTGGCATGCTACTGGTGGATTTTCGCAGCAAGAACTTCTTGGCGGCACCGCCGCCAACACCCCGGCGCCCTCCTCTCCCATTAGCTAGGTTCAACCAAGTATGAAATACGTATTTTGTATATGTATTGTGGACAATGTGTATAACTCTATATAGCTAATCCTAAGAGTTGCTACAGACCTGGGATTAGCGTTGATACCCTTCTCTTAAGGGTTATCGCACTTTGGATATCTTAAAAAGCTCCACTGTAATTGTATAGTAATTAAGTGCAGTGATACATCTTAATTATGTTGGACTATATATTGTTTAATGTCCCTTTTAGGCAAAAGGTGCTCATGATGAGACATACTTTCAGATTTAATTTGCCAAATGGCATAACAACGAGTGTCTAGCCTTGATCGCAAGACACTTTCTAGGTGATTTTTTAATTTGATAATGTGAAATGTCACGTGCTCGTTCCTTCTATTTTTTGAAATTTTTGTCTTGCTCTCCATCTCCAATCACGGTTTTTGGAGTTGCTAGCATGATACCCGACTAATTAGTTCATAAAAAATATGTTAATTGTCTACCGCAATGGATCTATTAGAATCGAAACTTCGAATAGATTGAATATGGATGTATCTTGTGCATATAATAAATTATTTCTCAAGAAAGGCGACAAGACAATCAAAGTAAGTTACGAACTTTGTGATCAAGCTAGCGGGTCCAACATCTTCATTTTAGCTAATCAGTCCTAAACATTTTGCAATTGTGCCAATTCAATTTATCTGGTTTATTTTGGCTGGTCAGCGCTAGCCATTCGATTGATGCTAATGTGGACAATATTTTAATAATATTTTATTTTATTCGAATTTTTTTATTAATTTTTTCTTTTTCTTTCTCTTTTGTCCTTCACTTCCTCCTCCTTCCTTTGGTTGGTGGCAATAAGCTAGAGGTTAATGTCATAGGCCGAAAGTTCCTTGGTTGCATAACAACCCGTGAGGCGCCTGGCAAGCGGAATTCGCCAGGCCAGCCTTCCTTCTATAATTGTTCCAGCGAACAATAGGATGAATGCTCCTTTATACGAGATCGTACCACGCCTAGCTTCGCTCGGGCATCAAGTCTATCGAATGAGATAGCAGATCCATTTAGGTTCAACAACTGGTTTTAGCCTGCCATGGCCTCATCAGGAGAGCGGTATAAGCTCTCGACCAGTTTGTGTACGGGAGGCATACCCTGCCTTCGGAGCTCCTAAGTGATATAATCTTTCTATCCTAGAACTCCTAGCACCAACCGTCCTGACGCCACTCTCTCGAACCAGTTGTGTTTGTCCCTCCTGCCTCCTCACTTTTCACCCAATAACCCCAAGCACCACTCACAAGGTCACGAGTACGGGAGGATTCACGGACCGTGACATTCTCCCCCACTCAATTTCGCAAGGCCCTCGTTGCGGGCTATTCTGTCACTTAACCATCAATGCCACTCCCTGGGACTTAAATAGATGGCAACGCCCAACAGAATAGTCTCGCCACTCCATTGCTTGCTTCCATCGATCAAAGCTGTTCACGCATCTCCAGTCACTTGTGCTTCCCGACAAGTGTGGCCCCCTGGCCAACTGCAGTCCTATGGCATCACCTTCTTTCGCCTACTAAGCTCCTCCTGATCTCAGCAAGCCAACAGAGGGTCCCCTTGGTGGAAACGTGATTGCAGACCTCTTCTTAAGATTCACCCATTGATCCAGGAACGTTATCCCCATTCAGCGAGCAATTCGGTTCCTTCCTATGCCCCCATTGTCATCCCAGAAGCTAGTTAAGAGCCGCACGTTGTCCAAGCCCCCTGGCCCCAGCGATCACTCTCTACCCTCATAAGATCGGGAAGACCACTGGCTTTTCCTTGAATCACCCACCTATTGAAGGGATCCCTGCTTTGATACCACTTGTCATGGGCCGAGAGTTCCTTGGTCGCAGAACAACCCGTGAGGCACCTGGCAAGCGGAATTCGCTAGGCCAACCTTCCTTCTATAATTGTTCCAGCAAACAATAGGGTGAATGCTTCTTTATACGAGGTCGTACTGCACCCAGCTTCGCTCAGGCATCAAGTCCATCGAATGAGATAGTAGATCCATTTAGGTTCAACAACTGGTTTCGGCCTGCCATGGCTTCGTTAGGAGAGCGGCATCAGCTCCCAACCAGTTTGTGCACGGGAGGCCTACTCTGCTTTCAGAGCTCCTAAGTGATATAATCCTTCTATCCTAAAACTCCTAGCACCAACCGTTCTGACACCACTCCCACGAACTAGTTGTGTTCGTCCCCTCTACCTCCTCATTCTTCACCCGATAACCCCAAGCACCACTCACAAGGTCACGAGTACGGGAGGATTCACAGACCATAACACTAGCATCGGTGATGTCAGCCTTGTCGTCCAATGGCAAGCCTCGCCCAGCGATGATGAGGCCGCGATCTACCCATGACCGATAAGGCTCACCCAGACTAAAGGTCACACCCTTCGACCTTGAGCCTCTCAACCCTCGCCAGCCTAGTAGGTGGCCTAGGCGAGGTCACCTAGCCATGGCCATGCTTTTTGCGACCAATAATCAAATAAACTTTGCAACGAGATCTCTAGGATCACTGATTGATTCGACATCAACTCACATGAATTTATATGGATTAGACAACGACTTCTAAAAAGCGGTGCAAAAAGTTTAATAGGGAAGAATCAAATTGGATTTTGAGGCGCAATTTTTTAAGAAATTATGCATCTTATTAATGTTTCCATCACGATGTTAAGGATAAGACATTTACTTATGCATTTGTCATGCAAGGTTATTTTGTATTCCCTGGAACTCATTTACTGGATTTCGACTCATCCTTTAGTTTTATTTTTTTCTAGATTTGTAAGACGGTCTCTCTAGATACAAAGATTGAGGGGAAGAGATGATGTTGGAGGCCACTGACCGTTAAATTGGATGGCGCTTTGGTTAATGTATAGGCTCGCCTTTGGAATAGTATGGAAGTAGTAGTGCTAGTTGACCCGACCTTCGTCCCAAGACTATGTATGTATTACGTCATGTTCTGCTTAATGTTGTAACCAGTTAGAACCTCTTGATGTTATTTTAAAGAAGACGCATATGTATATTATTAAATTCGAGCAATCTCTTATAGGGGATATATATCTTGTTTTTTGTACAAGTTGGCTTTTGAGCAAAGAAGTAATGCGGAAGATAGTGAACCTAGACCCTTCCCATGACCTGTGTGCTTTTTATTTTTCTTGAATAATGTAGTAAAGTTATTTAACTGATACTTAATATAAATAAAGAAACATAAGTTCAATAAATATACTCATGCAATTTTCATTGTAAGGGAAGTTTGGATGTTTGATTATGCTTAAACATGCTAATAGTTAAAAGATGACACAATTATAAATGACATGTGTCAAGCATGACATTCTGGGGTGTCGCACATCCCACGTGGCACAACCAGCATTAACATAAAAAAAAAAATTTAAAATATTTTTTTTTGGATTTTTTTCTTTTTTACATTTTTTATTTCTTTATTTTTATTGAGGGCCAGGAAGGCCATTGTGCAACCCTACTAGGTGAGGGTGTTGCTGGGCATTTTTATGGTTGAAGAGGACACGTGAGTTCTCACTCATATTTGATAGGGGTGAGCATGGGTTTAAGGTAGAACCAAAAATTGAATCGAATCAATCTTAAGAACCAGCTTTATTTTAGATTCTTGCGGTTATCGGTTCCCAAAAAAAAGAAGTGGAACTGGTACTATGCAATTTGATTCTTGGTCCATAGGTAAGAATCAAACTAGAAATTGAAGAACTAGATTGAGAATTGGGAACTAGGAACAAATGAACCACGGTTGTGTGTTTTGAAATTTTTAGTATTTATTTTATTTAAATTTTTAATCTTTTATGGATTGTTACTATTAATAAATGCATATTATTATTATTGTGCTCTTTCATTTTACTTAACTAAAAGTGAAAAAAGAAAAAGAAAAAACACCAAAAAAAGAGAGAATTCAGTAAATCCTAGAATCGACGCTAAAACCGATTGACAGGGTAAATTCCACATTCAAAGTTATATGAAATAGGTTGCACATTCAAAAAACTAGGGAACTGCTTCCAATTAGGACTTGGACTGACCTTGCAACTATTCAATCTTAATATCTAGCGAAGGTTGTGATTTCCAAGGTAAATTTGGGCCAGCAAGAGTGTCCTAGCCCTCACCTATCTCTGAGGCCGTGAACTAGTAGAGGAAAATACGACAAAATGAAAAGCAAAAAAACATATAAAATTAAAAAAAAAATGAAAATCTATGAAATTTTCCACATCAGCAGGCCATATCACAAAAAAGAAGAAGAAGAAGCTAGTGTCTTATTAACGAGTTGTGGCCAAATTTGGCTAGAAGGAAGTAATACATTAATAAATCATCAAAAGATTTATAATTAAATTGGTCAAATTAAAAAGTTTAGAAATACATAAGCATCTGTATAAGGGGTTTAATACTTTTTTGGTAATTTTTCCGGCGAAAATGAGAGGGAGAAATAGTGTTTGCGCCCCCATTGAGTTTATTTTGGCCTAATCAGTGGACTCAGCCCAAAATTTCAAGCTTGAACAGTGGGGGTGTGCAAATGGACCACCGAATCAGTAAACACCTTGACCGGACCGAACCGGTCAGTTCAATTGATTCCTAGGAGTGTTGGTTTGGAGTCAATTCCTAAAAGTATAATCGGTGTTCGAGTGGTCCGGTTGAGAACTCAATCGGATGAATTACATATATGTATTTTAATTTCTTTAAAAAAATAAAGATGACCAACTTTTTTTTTTTCCATAACACAATGCATGGGAAAAAAAAGTGATTGGCTCCATTGGACTGAATAGGAGATCTAGTTCAGTTCTTGGTTATAAGATTCTCGATTAATCTTGGAATGAGAATAAATCATCCTATTGAATAGGGCCAATGCCTAGATAGGGGCTAAGGGCAAAGGGGCCATTGCACGTGAGCGAGAGAGAGGAATTAAGGGATCAATCATTTTTCGAGATGACGCAACTCAATATAAGCAAATGCATAAGTTGAACATGGAAAAAGACCGATTCAAGTGCCTAAAGAAAAGATGGAGATTGTGTTGGTAATAACGTTAATGACAACAATTAGCAGATGCAATGGAAACAAAAAAAACGAGTTTCAACTCGAAAAGGCAAAGCCCAAATCCAGCACACAAGCTCACACAAAGATATTTCTCCAGATTTTCTATGTTACTCAAAGGAGACAAAGCTAAATTATGTGTAAATAAATGTGCATACTTATATGCTAAGCCTTGACTCAATAGAGTAAAGGAAAAAAAACAAGGAAATAGTGAGAATAAAAAAAAAAAATCATAGCGATACCCAAAAGAAAAATCAATTAAATCTAAAAAGGGATGAGCATCAGTCTAAGTTGACCTTGGATCGGCCCAACTCAATCAGTCCTAGTCTGTTCTTAGGGGGATTGGGCTAATCCCTAATCTAGGACTGCTGGAACCTATATTGTGTGGTCGTTCCCTAACATTAAGATTTTAGGGTTGGCCTAACCCCAACCAACCTTGTAGTTATCTATTTTCTTTTTGTCCAAATCCTAACTATATGACTATAAGTGCCTCTTCTCTTCCTTTGTCTTTCTCTCTCTCGATCTTACTCTCCTCAATCTCAGATCATTGTTGAAATCGTCCATTTCCATCTCTTCAGGGGCAATCTCTTCGTTTTCTTTGTACTTATTTGAGTGAGTAATCGATTCTCTTCCCCTACTTTTCGCTCTTCTACCTCTAATTCTCTTCCCTTTCCTTTCGCGATTCTCTACTTCTCGTTGTTTGTTTTATTTTACGTGTTCATTCTCTATAGTCTATTATGTTTTGCAAGTGAAAATTTATGTTATTATCTTATCTTAGATCTAGATTTGATTCGTACTCGTACCAGTGTTCACCATTTGATTGCTCACTATCATATTATTGATAAATATATAATTTCAAAGAGTATGTTTGTCCTTAGGAATACAAAAAATAAAAAATA
This sequence comes from Eucalyptus grandis, assembly GCF_016545825.1. Lineage (NCBI taxonomy): Eukaryota > Viridiplantae > Streptophyta > Magnoliopsida > Myrtales > Myrtaceae > Eucalyptus > Eucalyptus grandis. Next base: position 14,951,580 of record NC_052619.1, on the reverse strand, counting down.
AAAGAGAATTGATTGGTCTCGGATTACCTCTAGAACCGAACTGGATCCACAAGATAGGTTCAATTCTCAGTCCCAAACTCAACATGATCGGTTCTCGATCCCAAAAATTCAAGGACCAAGACTATGTCAATTGGTTTATGGGTTAGGCGCTACATTGGTTCAAGTTGGACCATGCTCACCCCTAAATTCTATAATATCTTCTAATCAAAGATGAGATACCATAATAAATTCAAGAACTCAAGGCAATAAAAATGACAAATTTTGATTTTTCTAAACTAAATCCTAAATTAAGTCAATCAAAGAAGAACACATCAAATTCTAAATATGAAAATATATTTATTGAATGAAAGCCATAAATGCATATTGGAGATGTCAGCATCATTCTTTCTTTGTTGGACAAAAGTCGATCTCAAATTTTAAGCTTATGGATAAATTAATGAAGCAAATATATTATAAATTGGAACCACACTCCAGAAAATCAAACAAAGTTTCTTACTTTAACAATGTTAAAAGAAATATCCCAAACAAACTTCAAGATCGATCTATCAATTGATTTTTTAAATAGTCAATTTTAGATCTAATCTTATCCCATTCTCCTTAATTTTCTCGTCAATTTGTGTTTACCTTCGCATTGACAGGATAAGGGCTTTTCTCCAGAAATATCATTGCATTATTGTGGAAAACATTCTCACCTTGAGATTTTTACTCAAGCTTAAAATCCTACGATTCTTGAAAAGGAAACTAAAAAGCTTTGGTTTTTTTTTTTTTTGAAACTCCATAACCTTATTAGCGAAAATATTAGTAGCATCAATCTCTTTTTGTTGGTTATTATCAAGGATATCATAGGATAGATTTATTTCCAAGTTAGATCATTCATTAATTCTAAAAAATCATGAAAAATCATTTAAAAAATCTTAAATCTATTGTATAATAGCAATTCAATCATAAACTTTTTAATGAATTGTCAATATAATCTTTCCAAAATTAGTCCACATCAACCTCTTTTGTTGACTGGCGTTGACCAATTATTGATTAGTTTAGTTCAATTGGTCCAACCGGTTTTGAGACATTTTTCAACTAGTTCTGAGAGATTTTTTTATTTGTTCCCATTATGTTTTGATATCCCAAGTCTATTTTTGGCCTTATTTGCTCCATATCAACTCTTCACCTTTTAGTTTCTTTATAAGCCTTAAACAAATTATTGTGTGCAAGCTGGTAAAGTGCATATAATGGATAATTGTAAGCATTGTTGCTAATATGGTGATATGGCACCCAATTATTATCAATTGCAACCTATCATTGCAACCTATCATCCTATTGAGCGGAATAATCAACCTTGAAGCCAAGGTTCATATGCATGTCCATCACTCATAGCCGGTACATAGAGGCTTCTTCTCTTAGATAATTTGTTCTCAATTCTTGAAGGATCTTCGTTCCCTTTTTTAAGAGTCTAATAACTTTTGGCTTCTCTATCCTTTGTACTTCTATTATATCTGTCGCTTTAGCTAATTTTGATTCCAAGTTTTTGTATTCCAATTGCTGTAATCACATGACTTCGCATTTCAATTCATTTTAATTAAAATCCTTCACTTCACGTGAACCTACTAATCACACAATGGGTAATTTACAAATGAGAGTCAGCCATACAAGACACATCTCAACAGCCACATTATCCTTGTCTAACACATTTTTAATTCTCAAGCTCTCATTAATTGGATTTCCATAGGCTAATTGTGTGAACTTCATTTCTCTTTTCATGAACATCATATGTAGGATTCACAGACAGGATAAACCATTGTGACATGCTATAGAATATGCCTCCTTGAGCTTGTTTCCTTAAATACTCTTTCGCGGGGTTTATTGCAATAGTATCATTTGAAACTAGCATTCTCAATTAGATAATGGTTCTTCATTTAGATTAAGGTCTTTGATTTCAACTAATTATTTAGGTTCTGTTGATAATAAATATTTTGATTGTTTGCCTTGTTTCTTGGAAAGACATCATGGCTTGCTAAGGGTGAGTGTCAATCCAGGGTTAACCTTGGATGACCCTGGACCAACCTAACATTGCTGGTCTTGGTTCGGTTCTTAGGGAGATTGGGTCGATCCTTAGTCCTATGATCCCTAAACAAATACCGTGTGGGTTAATCCTCAATCTTATAAGTTTAGGGTCGGTCTGACCCTGACCAACCTTGACTGTATATATTATTTATAATTTTTTAAATATATTCTCAAGAGAAAATCCTAAGTCAAATAGCATCAATAACATTAAACGGCTCCTCATGGCGTCCAAAACGGCGTAAACAACATTACAACATCCTCCTCTAGTACTTGTTATCTTCTGTATTCTTTGTCTTCTTAGTCTTCAATTTGTCAAAATTGAAAGAAACAACTTCTTTGTTCAAAGCTTAACACTTACCCCACTCAACTTCCCCGCTTGCTGCTTAACTTCCCATTTTGTCCCATATCTTTATGAGCGGTCTTAATCGTTTTTATGGTTCTTGGTTTTAACAGGTGTGAAATTTTTATTGTTGCCTTATCTTAAATTTGTTGAATATGTACTGGTATTTATAATTTGATTGCACAACGCCACATTATTAATGGATATGTAATTTGAAATAGTAATTTTTTTTTTCAGAAATAAAAAAAATGAAATAAAAAAATTATCGGTTGGTTTCAAGTTGATCTTGGAATCATATCGAACCCATTAGGTCAGTTTGATCCTTGGCTCATTAGGATTGATCATTGGTCTTAAATTGATGACCAGTACTGTGCGAGTTGGTCTTAAGGTTAGGGGGTGGAGCTGCCTAACCTGGACCATACTCATCCCCAGGCTTGCCATTTTCTCTTAGTGAATTTATCTCTCATGCTCTTATTTTATCCAATTTATTCTATTATTTGGAGATCATCTCCAATCCCCACTATGAGAGGCATTTGCTATTATATTAATATTTGTGGATGATCATTCTCATAATATCATGCTTTATCATATGAAAAATCAATTTGAATCTACTTGTATTTACCAAATTTTGTTGCCATGATAAAAACACAATTTTCTTGAATATTTACTAATAATGCCACGGAATATAGAGACATCGAATTTCTTAGAATTCTCTCCCAAAAAAGGATTATCATTTATCGTTTTTGTTCAAGCACTTCCCAACAAAAGGGTCAAGCAGAATGTATACATAGGCATATTTTAGATGTTACAAGTACTCTTTTAGTTTCCACCTCTTGTCTAGAATAGTTTTTTTTTTTCTTTTAAGAGGCTTGCCTAACATACACTATCAACTACACTCTGTCACTTATCAAAGGTAACATTTCTTTTGCTATTATGTAATCAAAGCTTTTGTTATTATGTAATCTTTGTGGATGATCCTTTTCGTCATACTAGGCTCTATCATACAAAAAATCATTTGAACCTATTTTTATCTATTGCGATTTTATTGTCATGAAAAAAACACATTTTCTGAAAATATCAAGTTTTTTTTAACTGATAATGCCACATAATATAGAGACAACGAATTTCTTAGAATTCTCTCTAGAAATGGTACTATCATTCATCTTTTTGTCCAAACACTTCCCAACAAAATGGTTGAGCAAAATGTAAACATAAGCATATTTTGGATATTACAAAGTACTCTTTTAGTTTCCGCCTCTTGTCTATAATAGTTTTTTTTATTGGAAGAGGCTTGACTAAAATACACTATCAATCGTACTCGGTCACCTATTATAGGTAACATTTCTCCTTGTGAACGCTTATATGGTAATGTCCCCAATAATATTCTTCCTCATCAAGAATGCACAAAGTTGGAACCTTGTGCTTGTTTATGTCCCTTCCTTGGGAGAAAATATTCAGTGGTTAGCAATCACCACGTCATCGTCCTACGTGGCGCGCACAAGCTTAAGTGGCTCCACTAACAAGTTCACACGTGTCGTTGAATTTGGACTAACTGGAAAATAGAGAAGTAAAAAGTCGGAGGGTTTCTTTTTCTCTCTCCCCCTGACAACCGGCTGAAAAGAGGATCTGCATAAGCAATTAATAATGCTTTTGCCACTCAAAACCTCTCTCCTCATTTCAATTTTCAAGCCTTCTCCTTCGTTGGGTTGAGAGGAAAAAAAGAAGATATCTTCTCTCTTTCTCCGGCATGCCCGACCGCTCCATCTCCCCCTCCTCCTCCCCCCGCTTCTTCCCCTTCCCCTTCCCCAGAGCCCCCGTTGGTTGCAAATGCTATTCAGATCTGCCCTTTGGCACGTCGCTTCCCCCAAGACTCCCACTCAGTCGCAGCTGCTGGGTCCCGAGCCCGTTTGCCTCCGCCGTCACCTTCGGAGCCTCATCAGCGGCTATGATTCATCAGCCAACTCTCTCTCTCTCTCTCTCTCTCTCTCCCCCCCATATCACCTACGCTTGCGCTAGTCTCTTGGGAACCTGATGGCGTCCACTGTGGTCGGAGCCATGGACCGAAGCTCAGGTTCAACTTCGGTGTCGTCACTGTCGTTGCCTTTCCGGCGTCGGCTCTAGAAATCGTGACTAACTCGGTTGTGATTTTGGGTTGAAGCGGAAGCGGAAGAAGCTTGCGATTGCTGGGTCCTGAGCCCTCCGCCTTCACATGCTGCTCGCTTCATTTGTCGCCTTCCTCGCTTTTCCAACGCCGCCGATAGAAACCGCGCGAGGCTCGGTTTTGATTTTGGGGTCAGGCGCATCGCCACTGAAGTAGAAGAAGTTTGCAACTTATGGGTCCCAAGCCCTCTCGACCTTCACATGCCACTCGCTTCGTTCGTCGCCGTCGTCGCCTCTCTAGCGTTGGTTCTGCACATTTTCTGAATGCTTGGTTAACTAATTATTAGTTAGTCTTTGTCAAATTCTGGTGCTGTGTAGTTGTTGGCTTTGGAAAGAGAGGCCCCCACTCGCATGAGAAATGAACTTCGTGTGAGCCAAAAGAGAGGAGCTGTGTAGGGGTCTGCAAAGATGGGCTTTTTGGTTTTTTGTTTCTTCATTGGGATATTGTGCTTTTAAATTTGGGGTTTGATTGCATACTCCGGTTTTGGTGACTTCAAACATACTGGATCATGTTGAGGTTTTGCCTACCCACTCGCTACGAGATAATGTAGTTTTGTTCCCTTCTGATAATCAAGTTATTGATTTTCGATGGCTGAGCTTTCTTCTTACGCTTTTTTGCTGCGGTACTTTTACTTAAATTGTATGCGTTATGTGGTCTCCGTGTTTTTTTGGCATATAGAATTGATCGGCCAAGACTGAGTGTGGTGTATGCTAACGGCTTGTGTAGGAGTCTGCTGTCCAAAAATAGGGCACTACAATGGCATCTTCTGCAAGCATTTTGGCAAGAACACGTTGATTCTTGTTATTGATGGTCGCTTTTGCTGCACGTTGATGCCAATATGTGCCGTGCATGACGTTGGAATTTAATTTACTGCTATGAGTCCTAAGACCATCTAAGCTGCTCTGGTGTCGACTCATGGCCATGATTATTATTTTTTTCAAATTATACAATCGGTGAATCCGATGTTTAGGTTTAAAGGTTCAGTTATGTGGAATTCCAGAAATTTAAACATAATGCAGCACCACGGTGCTTCAGAATCAATATGGTGCAACTGTCGATATGGTGCAGCTGCTGGTCAAGATTTTCAATCGTCGAATTTTTTTTTGGCTGTTTGGCTGGTTTATAATGTGAACAGGGTTGCCTCTGCATATAAAATCAACTTCAGGAATGAGTTAACAAAGTTGTGCATCATCTTCGCTTGATTTTGCTTCCGAACATCTCATAAGGATTAAGACTTACGCATACTCTTGCATGAACTAAATGTTCAAAAGGTTTGCTTCATTGAATCCCGGGAACAATGCCTGAGAAAACAACTGAGAATTTATTCAACGAGATTATGTAAACAATCACTGAAAATGTTCCTAAGCAAAAGTCTGTTTCATTCCTTGAGGGGGACAAGTCCGATGTAGTTACTTCTCAATTTAAAAGGCTCTTGGACACCAGAAGCTGATTCATCCATCTGAGATTGGAACTATTTTTGCCGCCCACCTTGCGGCCACGAGGTTCGAACAATTGCAAATATTTCCCAAAGAGGGGGTACTCATATGGTGTCCCAATAGCTGGAAAGATGTAACTGTTATTCAAGATAATTACGTATTTACAAAATACCGTCTCAATTCATCCTATTTTTGCTAATGGTAAAAGGGGAGGTTTGAATGTGGGGGCTGTTCTTATTTTACCTGAGGGATTTGAATTAGGTGATTAGTTTTTGCCAAATTGTGCACTGTAAAACAACCTCAACCGGCGTTCCAACTCAACTTTAAAGACCACAAATTCAACCCCTCGGCATGCCTAGATTCCACATGCAGGCATGTGATATGCCCAACACCTAACCTAACAAGCTACACTTGCCAGCTACCATCATCATCATCATCTGGGTACATTCAAAGTTGAAAGGCCATATGACTGAATAGACTTCAACTTCAATTGATAATGAAACTCATATGGGTTTTGCCAGACATCAGTCATTACCAAGGGCGAATCATCATTCGCCATCCCCACAGACATCCCATCTTTCTTCACATACATATTTCTTGTGGAATGGAATGAGAACCAATCAAAACACGGAGACCACATAACGCATACAATTTAAGTAAAAGTACCGCAGCAAAAAAGCGTAAGGAGAAAGCTCAGCCATCGAAAATCAATAACTTGATTATCAGAAGGGAACAAAACTACATTATCTGTAGCTGAGTGGGTAGGCAAAACCTCAACATGATCCAATATGTTTGAAGTCACCAAAACCGGAGTATGCAATCAAACCCCAAATTTAAAAGCACAATATCCCAATGAAAAAACAAAAAACCAAAAAGCCCATCTTTGCAGACCGCTACACAGCTCCTCTCTTTTGGCTCACACGAAGTTCATTTCTCATGCGAGTGGGGGCCTCTCTTCTTTCCAAAGCCAACAACTACACAGCACCAGAATTTGACAAAGACTAACTAATAATTAGTTAACCAAGCATTCAGAAAATGTGCAGAACCAACGCTAGAGAGGCGACGACGGCGACGAACGAAGCGAGTGGCATGTGAAGGTCGAGAGGGCTTGGGACCCAGAAGTTGCAAACTTCTTCCGCTTCAGTGGCGATGCGCCTAAGCCCGAAATCAAAACCGAGCCTCGCGCGGTTTCTATCGGCGGCGTTGGAAAAGCGAGGAAGGCGACAAATGAAGCAAGCATCATGTGAAGACGGAGGGTTCAGGACCCAGCAATCGCAAGCTTCTTCCGCTTCCGCTTCAACCCAAAATCACAACCGAGTTAGTCACGGTTTCTAGAGCCGACGCCGGAAAGGCAACGACAGTGACGACACCGAAGTTGAACCTGAGCTTCAGTCCATGGCTCCGACCACAGTGGACGCCATCAGGTTCCCAAGAGACGGCGCAATCGTAGGTGATATGGGGGGGGGAGAGAGAGAGAGAGAGAGAGAGAGGAGTCGGCTGATGAATCATAGCCGCCGATGAGGCTCCGAAGGTGACGGCAGAGGCGAACGGGCTCGGGACCAAGCAGCTATGACTGAGTGGGATTCTTGGGGGAAGCGACGTGCCAGAGGGCAGATCTGAATAGCATTTGCGACCGACGGGGCCTGGGAAGGGGAAGGGGAAGGAGCAGGGGGGAGGAGGGGGAGATGGAGCGGTCGGGCGTGCCGAGAAAGAGAGAAGATATCTTCTTTTTTTCCTCTCAACCCAACGAAGGAGAAGGCTTGAAAATTGAAATGAGGAGAGAGGTTTTGAGCGGCAAAAGCATTATTAATTGCTTCTGCAAAGCCTATTTTCAACCGGTTGTTAGGGGGAGAGAGAAAAAGAAACCCTCCGACTTTTTACTTCTCTATTTTCCGGTTAGTCCAAATTCAACGACACGTGTGAAATTGTTAGTGGAGCCACTTAAGCTTGTGCGCGCCACGTAAGACGATGACGTGGTGATTGCTAACCACTGAATATTTTCTCCTTCCTTGGGTATGACATTAAGCACAAACGGTATATATGATGGAATCCTATCTCTAGTCGTCTTTGTGCGTTTAGATATTTATATTTTGAGAACACAAGATATTCTTATCTTTCACCCCTTCCAGTCATCTATTAATATCTTCACCCCTTCCAATCATCTCTTTTGTGAATAGATTCTTAGAAGATCTTATACCTCTATCCACTTATGAATCATCCTCTCCAAAATTGTTATCTTCTAATTTTGATGCAAGTCCTTCTAGCGATACAACCACGGCTTTTGACATGTTTGCCTGATATGCAAATTCTAGACCGGCGGACATTCCCTCGTCTTCGTCTGTTGTTCCACTAGGACAAGCCAACCTTCTCTTCGTCTTCATTTGTTACTCTATCATTGCTTTCCTTTCTAAACCTCACACACATCGAGGAGCTAGCATTAGTCCTCTTTAGTAACAATAGTAGATGAGTTACAAGCTTTAAACACTGCCTGCTCGTAATCCGCACCTTTTGTGGCAACCATCATACTAGGGCAAAAGAACGCTTCAAGTGCCATAACTTTGGCCAAAGGGACACTTAAGTGCCATAACTTACGAAAGGTACACTTAAGTGCCACATTTGAAGAAAAACGGATCACTTGAGTGTCACTTGCCAAAGTCCGGCCAAAACGCCAACGTGGCGTTTTTCGGCGAAGCGCGCCCAAAACGACGTCGTTTTGCACGTCGATGTGGCAAAACGGCGTCGTTTTGGGCTAACGTGGTAAAAAAAATTCAAAAATTAATTAAATTAAATTTAGTTAAAATATTTAAAAATAATAATTTTAAAATTAAATTTAGTTAAAATATTTAAAATTAATAATTTTAAAATTAAATTTAGTTGAAATATTAAAAAAATTAATAATTTAAAATTTAAAAAAAAAAAAAAAAAAAGGAAAGAGGGGGAGGCGGCCGAGGGATTAGCCCTTAGCCTTCCGTCGCGCCCGCATTGTCGGGAAGGGCCGGCGACGGCGGCGGGGAGGGTCGGCGGGGTCGCGGCCCCGGCCTGTGGCCCAAGAACCCCCCGACCGGCGCGGTGAGGGCTCGCAAGCCCTCGCCGGATCGGGGCGAGAGTCGCGACCATCCTCAAATCCGTGGCAAGGGCTCGTGGCCCTTGCCTAGAGGCCCTCGCCTAGATCCGGCGAGGGCCGCGAGCCCGCCCGAGATCCGGTGAGGGTCGACGGCCCTCGCCGGTCGGGCCAAGGGCCGTCGCCCGCCGGGGCGACCCCCGGTGGGCGGCGGCCCTTGGCCCGGCCGCCCCCCGGCAACGGCCCTTGGCCCGGCCGGCGAGGGCCCGACCCTCGCCGGATCTCGGCGAGGGCTCGCGGCCCTCACCCCGATCCGGGGCGAGGGGCTCGTGAGCCCTCGCCGCCGGTCGGCCGAGGTCGCCGGCCCCGCCGTGGCCCGGCGATCCGCCGACCCCCCCCCGCCGTTGCGGCCCTTCCCGGCGGCGGGGCGGCGGTGTAGCAAATGAGGGCTAATCCCTCCCCCTTTCCTTTTTTTTTTTTTTTTTTTTTAAATTATTAATTTTTTAATATTTCAACTGAATTTAATTTTAAAATTATTAATTTTAAATATTTTAACTAAATTTAATTTTAAAATTATTAATTTTAAATATTTTAAATAAATTTAATTTAATTAATTATTTTATTTTATTTTTTGCCACGTCATCCCAAAATGACGCCGTTTTGGCCATGTAGTGTGCAAAATGGCATCGTTTTGGGCTCGGTTCGCCGGAAAAGTGCCACGTCGATATTTTGGTCGGATTTTGGCCGGATTGGCACTCAAGTGATCTCTTTTACTCCGATTTTGGCACTTAAGTGTACCTTTCGTAAGTTATGGCATTTAAGTGTTCATTTGGCCAAAGTTAAGGCACTCCAGGGGTCCGTGCGTCATTATACTAGTTACATCCTCCAAGCGTTCTAAAATCCTCTTCACTTGAATCCATAGTTTTCGAATAAAGTGAACGCCAATAATTTAGGCTAACTTATATAGGATCATCAAACGGTTGGCCCCAAGCTCGATTACACACCGGGACCATTATTTTGTCCATACTCAGCTTTCTCTCTAGGTCTAAAACAACAAGTCAATTTGCAATCGTGTTCTTTGTCCACGACATTCCACCGATCTTTTGCTCCACGTTCTATTGAGATGCTTTTAGACGAAGAACAACGCTTCATAAAGCCTGTGCCTCTAATCTTTGTTGGCAGGATGGTTGTCGCTATTTCTGTTGTTTCCGGACATTGCATCCCCATTATCTACCATGCTATTGTACCAATTGATACGGTGAAAACGAAAAGCGCAAGTCTCAACTCACAGACGTAGAGCACACACATGAAACGCACAAAGAGAAATCTTATCTATACAAGAGATAAATGAATTAAATGAAGGTAAAGCGCATATTATTGTGCGTATAACTTAACCCTAAGAATCATTAGGACATCTTTCAATCAAAGATGAGATGCCTTCACAAATTTAAAAGCTCAACATAATGGAAATAACAGAATAAAACACTCTATACCAAATGAAAATCCTAAACTAACTTAATTAAAGAATCAAGTAAACCTAAAATCCTAAAATTTATGAAATGAGAGACATAAATCCAAACTTGAGGTTCCCACATCAACGGCCGTATCTGCTGGCCATGCTTAAGATCATATACAAGTTCTTTGAAACGCCAAACACACATAAAGCAAATCGCGACAATCGACAAACAAATGGGAGGTTCATAAGCAATTTGAGGCCGACTTGCTTCTCTCACTTGGTTGAACATCGATGCTGTCCTTAACATCGTTGTCTGTTTTATTCCTTTGGTAATCATCCTACTTGCCTTTCGATTATTTTAATTTCTTTCCAAATGAATTCTTACTTACTTTAGTAATCTATATTATCCGCTTCTTTGCATGATTCCAGCCCATCGTTACATGATGGGAGCCTTTCTTTGTGCTCCCGCTTGTCAAATGACGAGGAGTCCAGGACTTCGTCTGGTTTTCATGATTTGGCAGTATCATGAATTTGTTTAATGTCACCTTATCCTTATGCTTAGGAGAGAAATGTGAAGGAATCGGTGAAGCTAGGCCAAAGACCCAACTGACTTATGGATCAACGATTTTTGGTAAGAGAGGAACAAGAACCATCAAGGATTTCTAACTAAAATCAAGTGCATTGCAACTCTCCAATATTTTCAACGGTCAGTGACAAACTTTTGGGACCTAAGCCGGCAACGCCTAGATGATCACCGAGCGGGTCCCGTTAAAAGACTCGTGATACACCTTGACTTGGTGGCTAGCCCGCCTATCATATAAAAGAGAATATAAATCATCTTTTTCGGGCAAGGTAGGCTGCCTTGGACCACATCTGGCCGGGTCAAGTTTGGCACCTGGATGCCTTACTCAGGCGTGCCAATTCAGTCTTCCAACCTCTTCTTCATGTAGAATATTAGTCATTTTACCCATGACAAGTCTACCATGACCTCCCTTCTGGTCCGTCAATACCCTCTTCCCACTAGTTTTGCTCAATACCATACCACTGAAAAACTCTTCAAAATCTCCCTCCTTTTTAAGTCGTTCCATCAAAATACATTGGAGTTTTTGCTTGCATTTTTGGAAAAGGAATATTATGAGATTTTCTTTATCGGTCATAATTTATGAGATTAGTGTGGGTAAATTACGGGCGCCAAATGCATATGCACATCTTGTATGATGTACACATAACTAATTAATTAATATCCAGTTTTTTCAAAAACAGAAATCATAGGGAGAGCCTGGGTGATGTATCGATATGTTCATTGCAAGTGAATGCAACTATACGAGAGTCTCTTAAGAATTTAAAATGCGAATTACTTACCATGGGAGATCCAAAGACTTACTCTAATCCACGCTTTCCCAAGATCAGAGTAAAATAACAAAACCCCCCAATAAGTGCATCACTTTATCAGTACAAAATTGGGAATCCATCCATCATCATTTGACTTTTGAATGCATAAAAAGACGCAAAGTTCCCCCATCTGAACATCTAATCTATCTAACCTTGGCAGTTTTCCATGTGGCAGGTGAAAGAGTCGGTGACGCGTCCATGGACATGCATGCACCAAATAAATCTTATCCTATCTGCAGCCTACGATGTACCTCCGATATCTATTTCTATGATCTACTCATAATCCGTGTCCACCATCCATAATATCCACTAATCATGCGCATCCCATAGTTCCTTGATCTAAATCTATATGCAATCTCATATATAAATAGTTGAATTTTGTCTCACTTGTTGAGCATTTCAAAATCATCATTGTTTCAAATAATAGGTGGGGGCTGCCTAGTGCGCGAAGCTCCCCTGATGTGCCAGATCCAAAGGAGGGACATTGATTTAATTATCTCATCAACAATTCTTTCAAAAGTTCAAACCTTGTGAATTTGTGGAGAATGAGAAATTATCCAATCATATTTCACACTCGAAGCAAGATTGCCAAGACGGATATGGCACGTGTAGTACACACCGCATTATTTAAAAGAGATCTCTTTTTTTGGCTCACAACTTGAGTTAGCAAAAAGTTATGTGATGTTTTTCTAGAAGACAACATACTCAAACCCTAAAATTATAAGGAATACATCGAGAACGAAGAATCGCAAATTATTTAAAAAACGTAAAAACCAAGCTATTTGGAATCTTTCATAAAACAATGCGTTTGTTGGATCAAACGAGTCATTCATCTAAAGTTTTTTACAAATTCATGGGAAAAGTGGATCCAAGGAGAACATTATTTCGAAACTCAAAAAAGGAAAGAGGCTCCAATCACAGGCATCCAGTGAAGGACAACTTTCTGGTACCACCGAACTGTTAGCATTAGCTGTCCAAACATAACTGGCCGTAGCAAAAAAATAAAATAAAATCAATGGCAATTCAATCGATCTGAGTTACTCAAAAAGTTCTCTAAGGAGGGGGGATTTTGAGTCAATTTGAATTTTGATTTTGCAGAAAATGTCTCCCACAAGCTCAACTATTCTTCAATGATAGATAATTTCTTTGTCCAGCATTGGACATGGAATGACTGAGGCGAGGAGCTAAAGATTTCATGTTGAAAACTGTAGCTGCCCGATCCATTTTGGACATGATTTTGCGGAATAAAAGGTCAGATATTGGTTTGGTTAAGAAAGTCTTAAAACACCGGAACACTGAACTTCGATTGCGACATCATCCCTATCCCGCATGATCTACCATATCCACATTTGAGATATTTCCCAAGCCAAAAACACAAAGTGCGCTTCGTGGAGCCCATCAAGAAAAGGCAGAGCAAGAGAACATGCACGCGCATTATCCCTTATTCCTCCAGCTATCCTTGAGCTTTCTAAAAGAGAACTAGATCCGCAGAGGGAATTTTTTTGGTCGGCCCCAGATAGAAATTCACTCGGCCACTTCGGGCCTTTGGATCCAGCCCGTAGAAAAAATCTTGGTTGGTTCGGGTGCATGTGAGCCCCTTGTATTGGGTGAGATTCGCGTGGATCCACCTGATCCAAGGATGGCCATGCTACCGAGCACACTCTAATCAGACCATGCACGTATATCTCCCGTTCCATGGATCCATCCCTGAACAAAGTCATGTGATTGCACATGTCGGGCAGGTTAGTGCAGTCATACACACTACCGCCGAAAGTGCATTCCAATACATTTTGGTTATATGCCTCATTAATATGTAAGGATTCGGATCATTGTATTAGTGATTATCCAGATACTAAAGTACGTACATGCTTCCAAAATCTTTCATTCTTTGTGAGAAAATTTCAATAATTCAACACGGCCATCATGCCTCTAAGTTCTAAATACCTTGTAGAAACTTGTTTTGATTGTGTCTTCCTTCAATTGGGATGATAATAACAAAACTACATGTACATTTGCTCGATGTTGAATTTGGCGTATTAATTGTTTACCAAATATTTAAAATTTTTAAATAAACCTAATGTGGTTATTTAATTAATCGGGTACCATGTCATTCATTTGTTATAGATGAAATTTGCCAGCAGCTGAACACCGATCCGGCAAAACTTATGACGTGAAACGTCATATCATTCTTTTCTTTCAAATCAGCTAATAAAAGGAGGAGTGTTGTCATTCACTTTAGGTCTATTTTGGTTTCATGAGAAGGAAGCTCAAACAAATTTCCATTTCAAGTAATCACGTTCTTGAAATGAGATTCCTTTTTAATTGAGCTATCATTTCGCATACCAAATATTATGCGATTGGATAGCTTAAAGCTAGCTCTGAATTGAGATGCCTGTACTTTCTTTATTCTTCTCCGCTTGCTTTTTTCACCTTTTTCCATTGTTCTTGTTGCATGGTGTCCATTAAATCCGGCAAAAATGAGCCCAAAACCGATAACCTGTCTAATCTCGCTCGGAAGAATAGGTATGGATTTTTTCTTTCCAATCCGCAAAAACAACCGAGTCCACTCTACCAGGAGAAGAAACTTTCGAATTAGGTCGAGTCAACCTGACATGACCAACACTTGAACGATATATTTTCCCATTATCCTTGAATTGGAGTTGGAAATTTGGAACGGTCAAACTTATACAATTTTCAGTCTTGTTAATCATAATTGCATGATAACCAAAAAAAATGTGATTTATACAATTCACTATATTAGATGAATGACCGGAGACTAATTTAAATAATAATAGATATGCTAAAACTCTTCTATTAATTTTTTTTTTTGTCGATTTTACTCTACTCTTACTCCTATTTCTACTCTCATTTTCAAATTTTTGTCATGCCTCATTGTATGGTATGGGAGTCAAAACCCATACTTGAAATTAAATCATCCCCACTCCAACCCCGAGAAATTGGAGATTCGAACCTTCCACCTCCCCTTTCTATGTTGGAAGAGTGGCCATTGAAGCGAGCCCCAGCAGTTTCTTTCATTAAATTTGCTAGCTAAGTGATTTGAATGATTTTTGTTGGGTGCTCAAAATGGGCCTACTTGCTTAGAGAACTACTTCAGATGGTATTTAAATAAACTAATTGACTAGATAAGTCATATTATTTTAGAACTAGGCAAATGATAGAAAACTTGGTACAATATTACTTTTCAATGACACTTCTTATTGATATATGGTTTTAGACTGTCTTGTTTAAAATTTTTATCTTTTCTGATTGCGTGGATTGTAACAGTAAATTTATAGTTATTCGTTATATTATGCATCCAGCAAATTAGTTCTGCAATTATTTAGAAGCTATCATTAATTTGCAATAAGTTGTTTAGAAGCTATCATAAGTAAATTGTCTACTTACTGATTCGGTAAATTTATTTATTACGTGAAATATTTAAACCCTAAATAAATGGCTCGTTTTTGGAAGAAAAAGAACGAGGTAGAAAGAAAAGGTCAACCCAATTTTAAAAAGGATCTATTATGGTTTGGATGATTCGATTTATGACACGGGCCAGTTTTAGACCGTAACCTGGACTCATCCCAAAACCCACCCTCCCCCAAAAAAAAAAAAAACCCCAACCCACAAATTGCTAGGTCTGGACTGTCCATACAATGGATAATTGTTAGTCTTGCCCCTATATTCCCTCCACAAACAAGATCATATGGTCGCGTTACCCATGTCTTTCGTCACTCGTGCACGTAACCCCTTGAGATCAGAAGGACTATGTCTTGTTCCCTTCAACACATAAAGAAGACCGGATAGATATCAACGAATTTGTTCTGCGAAACGTGGCTTGCCACCGAAAGGTAAAACCAATGCATATTATCTCTTATCTCTTCAGGTTCTTCATCACCCTCGCCTTTTCCTTTTTGAATTATTGCCTTATTTCCAGAGAAGTCGGAGGTATAAAAAGGGCCAGGGGGGTTTCGTTCTTCACCACACAGAAGCAGCACAAAGAACACAGCCTCATAGATAGCACGAGGTATCAGAGCAGCAAGCACTTATCATGGCTCATTCACGCGAACTTGCCAAAATTGCAGAGGAAGCCTTCGCCATGTTAGAAGAGGGCATCGCCAAGAAGAAGGCTAGGCAACCTCTGATTCCTCAAGCACCTCCCCAGAAGCCCATGGACTGCTTTGAGGCGGCTAAAGCGTACGGTGGCATGCTAATGGTGGATTTTCACGGCAGGAACTTCTTGGCGGCAACGTCACCACTGCCACGGCGCTCTCCTCTCCCATTAGCTAGGTTCAACTAAGTATGAAATACGTATTTTGTATATGTATTGTGGACAACATGTATAACTCTATATAGCTAATCCTAAGAGTTACTGCAGACCTGGGATTAGCGTCGATACCCTTCTCTTAAGGGTTATCGCACTTTGGATGTCTTAAAAAGCTCCACTGTTATTGTATAGTAATTAAGTGCAGTAATACATCTTAATTATGTTGCACTATATCATGCTTAATGTCTCTCTTAGGCAAAAGGTGCTCATGATGCGACATACTCTCAGTTTTAATTTGCCAAATAGCATAACAATGAGCATCTAGCCTTGATCGCTCAAGACACTTTCTGGGTGAATTTTTTAATTTGATCATGTGTTCCTTCTTCTTCTATTTCTCAAAATTTTTGTCCTGTGCTCTATCTCACCTCGGTTTTTGGAGTTGCTGGCATGATACCCGACTAATTAGTTCATGAAAACTATGTTAATCGTGTACCAAAATGTATCTATTAGAATCGAAACTTCAAATGGATTAAATATGGATGTATCTTGTGCATATAATAAATTAATTCTCAAAGAAGGTGACAAGATGATCAAAATAAGTTACGAACTTCGTGATCAAGTTGGCGAGTCTAGCACCTTCATTTTAGTCATTCAGTCTTAAACCTTTTTGCAATTGTGTTAATTTAGTCTATCCAACTAACTTTGGCTAGACGTGCCAGCTATCTAGCTAACACTAAAGTGGATAATATTTTAATAATATTTTTTTTTCAAATTTTTTTATTAATTTTTTTTTTTTTTCTCTACTTTTCTTTTTCTATCTCTTTTTGTCCTTCACTTCCTCCTCCTTCCTCTTGCTGGTGGTGATTGGCTAGAGGCGAGCATTGGTGAGGTCAACCTTGTTGTCCAATGGCGAGCCTTGCCCAACGATGGTGAGGCCACAACCTACCCATGATCGATAAGGCTCACCTAGACTAGAGGTCGCAGCCTTCAACCTCGCTAGGTCACGCCCTTCGACCTCGAGCCTTTGGCAAGGCTCAACCCTTGCCAGCCTAGTGGGTGGCTTAAGTGAGGTTGCCCAACCACAACCATGCTTTCTTGAGGCGGCGAGGTCCCTTGCTGGCCCTGCCTCTAGCTAGTAGCCAATGACGATCGAAGGGGGAGGAGGAGAAAGTGAAGGAAAAAAGAAAAATAATTACAAAATTGAAAAAATAAAATATTATTAAAATATTATCAATGCAAACTTCGGTTCGATGGACTGAATTGAAAGGTTTATAACCGAATGGCTAAAAATATTTTTTGATAATTTTTCCGGCAAATTTTTGTAGGGTGCTCATAACATACCTACTTGTTTAAAGATCTACTTCACACGGTCTCTAAGTAAACTAATTTACTGGATAAGTCGTAGTATTTCTAGAATTGGTCAAATAATATAAAACTTGGTACAATATTACCTTCAATGACACTCCTTATAGAACTATGGTCTTAGACTGTCTTGTTTAAAATTTTTATTTTATCTAATTATATGGATTGCAAAAGTTAGTGAATTTCTAGTTTTTTGTTATCATTACTTGCCTAGCGACCTATTTATGCAGTTATTTAGAAGCTATCATAAATTTGTGATCGGTTGTTTGGACGCTATCACAAGTAAATTTTCTAGTTATTGATTTGGTGAAGTTATTTATTACACGAAATATTTACATCCTAAATGTATGGGTGATTTTTTGAATAAAAAGAACAAGCTAAAAAGAAAAGTCAGCCCGATTTAAAAAAGGATCTAATATGGCTTCGGTGGTTTGATTTATGATACTGACCAGTGTTAGACCCCAGCCTGGACTCGTCCAAACCCGCCCAATTGCTAGGTCTGGACCGTGCATACAGTGGATGATTCTGAATCTTGCCCTTATATTCTCTCCACAAACAAGATCATGTGGTCACGTTACCCACGTCATTGGTCACTCATGCCCCTTGAGATCAGACGAGATATGTTCTTTCCCTTAAAAGGCATAAAGAAGACCAGACAGATATCAACGAATTTGTTCTACCAAACGTGGCTTGCCACCAAAGGTAAAACCAATGCATAAATCTCTTATCTCTTCAGGTTCTTCATCACCCTCGCCTTTTCCCTTCTGAATTATTGCCTTCTTTCCAGAGAAGTTGGACGTATAAAAAGGGCCACGGGCGGGTTCCGTTCTTCACTGCATAGAAGCAGCACAAAGAACACAGCCTCATAGATAGATCACTCGCTAAGTCGCCAGTTTAGCACGAGGAATCAGAGCACTTATCATGGCTCATGCACGCAAACTTGCCCAAATTGAACAGGAAGCCTTCGCCATGTTAGAAGAGGGCGTGGCCAAGAAGATGGCTAGGCAACCCCTGATCCCTCAAGCCCCTCCCCATAAGCCCATGGATTGCTTTGAGGCGGCTAAAGCATATGGCGGCTTACTAATAGTTGATTTTCATGGCAAGAACTTCTCGCCGCCGCCGCCACCGCTGCGGCGCTCTCCTCTCCCATTAGATAGGTTCGACTAAGTATCAAGTACTTATCATGTATATGTATTGTGGATAATATGTATAACTCCATATAGCTAGTCCTAAGAGTTGCTGCAAACCTGGGATTAGCGTCGATGCCCTTCACTTAAGGGTTATCGCACTCTGGATGTCTTAA
This sequence comes from Eucalyptus grandis, assembly GCF_016545825.1. Classification (NCBI taxonomy): domain Eukaryota; kingdom Viridiplantae; phylum Streptophyta; class Magnoliopsida; order Myrtales; family Myrtaceae; genus Eucalyptus; species Eucalyptus grandis. Next base: position 14,932,741 of record NC_052619.1, on the reverse strand, counting down.
GAAGCTCCACAGTAATACTACAGTAATTAAGTGCGGTACTAAATTTTAATTATGTTAGATTAACATCTCTCTTAGGCAAAAGGTGCTCATGATGCGACATACTCTCAGATTTAATTTGCCAAATGGTTTAACAATGAGCGTCTAGCCTTTACCGTTCGCTCAAGACACTTTATGGATGATTTTCGTTCCTTTTTCTGTTTTTCAAAATTTTATCTTGTTCTCTCTCTCCACCTCAGTTTTTGGAGTTGCTGGCATGATATGTGACTAATTAGTTTATCAAAAATATGTTAATCATGTATCAAAATGAAATTGATTTATCAGATTCGACGGTTCAGATCGATTAAATATGAATGCGTTGCATATAATAAACTATTTTTCAAGGAAGGTAAAAAGACGAACAAAAGTAAGTTACAAACTCTGTGATTGACGGTCAGTTATTTTCCAGAAAATGAGTGGTTAACGGTCAGTTATTTTCCAGAAGAGTGATGACTAGTTCATCCGGTCACAAAATTCTTCACATTCAACAAGCGTATCCTCAGATAAAACAATACGATCATATTCATCACAAACCTGCTAAAAAACTGATTTCATTAACACGTTCTCCATTATGTGTTACCCATAAGTATAATCAGCATAAAAAATTATTAGATCTGCATCTATTCGATTATTTAGATAACAATATTATCCACTATATTACGTGATAAGTATAATTGTATTCAATGAAGATAGTACTGCGTATGCATATTTTTTTTTTTTTTGAGCAAGTGTATGCACATTTTTCTTGACAATAATCTTTTATACATATAAATCGAGCAAGGCGGTCCCGTCACATTTTGTAGAGTGATGGTTCGTTATTGACCGCGCAACTATTGCCTAAGAGCCTGATAACACGCTCTTCTGTTCCCAAGGAAGTTGTGGCCTTTTAAAACATTATGGCTTCCGATGGTTATTTAGTCTTAGGTTACGCTTAATCAAACAAAAATCCCTAATGATCACGGCCAATACACCTACATATTAATACCATATTATTATAGTTAAATTGATCAAAATTAACACTTTGTGAGATGTAATTACGATCATGTGCATTGTCAATAACGTGTCTCATTTTATACCATCGATAGAGCATTTCGTGGCATAATATGCGAGATCATCATTTAATTACATCAATTGCAATTAATGAAATCCATTTATCTTATTTTATATTTTTTGAAATTGACAGTTAAAAACATTTCTCTCACCCTTCAGAATAATTCTTCATTTACTACGTTTCCTTGAACTCGTTTCGTACGAATAGACTTATATGGACGCTAAGTTGTCGAGTTAAACTAAGCTATTCAATTCAATTTAGCATAAAATGCGTACAATCTTCTACTAATTTATCTTGGTCAAATATCACAACGAAGTGGATTTGGGAGGTCGACCTTTATTTCGAACTTGAAATAATCCTAAACGAAAATTGAGCCTATCCCATATTCGAGTTGGGTTTTCAAATAGGAATCCCAAAGACATCCTACTCTAAAATGCGGAAGCCTAAAACTTAATTTATACTTGTTGTATATGTTGAATAAATAAATATCAACTCAAAAGCAAATTATTACAGGAATGATTTATCGCTCAGTAATTGAACACCCGAACATCAATTATATCCTCGTCAAAAAGATATTAGACAGCACTTTTGCAAATAAATGGAAGTTCCAAATGATGGTTAGTCAAGGTGCTGAGGAGATACGGATAAAACTATAATTTTTTCTAGAGAGGAACAAAAGCAATCGATGATTCCAGATTTGCTCATTGTCTCTTTATTCTGTAGGTTCCGGTTGCCAATTGCATCTCAATGGAAATGTGTGGTAAAAAAGGCACCATTATTTGCAAGGAATAACGGTGCGGTTAGCTTAACAGCACTCTTTTAATAACTATCATGGGTCTAAAAGTACCGTCCCGCAATATTCTTGGAGAACATACTGCAATTACTTGTTATCCATTCGAGTAAGTGAATAAATATTCGGCCTTAAAAAACGAGCTTATCAGAACGAAGAGAAGATGCTGGATCGCAAGTTTGATCACCGAGGTTTTAACTTGTGTTGGTCTTGTGACCTTCCTTGAGAAATAGTTTATTATATGCATTAAATGCATCCATATTTAATCTATCTAAACAGTCGAATATGATGAATTTATTTCAGTATATCCTTAACATATTTTTCATAAACTAATTACTCATGTATCGTGCCAGCAACTCCAAAAACTGAGGTGGAGAGAGTGCGCAAAACAAAAATTTTGCTTTAAATAAAAGGAACGAGCACTCGACATTTCATGTGATCAAATTAAATAATTACCCAAAAAGTGTCTTCTATAATCAAGGCTAGACGCTCACTGTTAAATCATTTGGCAAATTAGATATGAGAGTACATCACGGCATGAGCACCTTTTGCCTACGAGAGACATTGAACATTACATAGCATAATTTTATTGAGATATAATAGTACACTTAATTACTATACAATTACAGTGGAGCTTCATAAGACATCCAAACTGTGATAACCCTTAAGTGAAAGGTACTGATGCTAATCCCAAGTGTACAGCAACTCTCAGGACTAGCTATGTAGAGTTATATATATATTGTCCCTAATGGACATACATGATTTGTAGTTCATACTTAGTCAAACCTAGCTAGCTTAGGAAAGCGCAGCGGTGGTGGTGGCGGCGGCGGGAACTTCTTGCGGCGAAAATCCACTTTTAGCATGCCGCCATACGCTCTAGCTGCCTCGAAGCAATCCATGGGCTTCTGGGGAGAAGCTTGAGGAATCAGGGGTTGCCTGACCATCTCCTTGGCCACGCCCTCTTCTAACATGGCGAATGCTTCCTCTGCTATTTTGGCAAGTTCCCGTGAATGAGCCATGATAAGTGCTCTGTCACCTCGTGCTAAACTAGCGACTTAGTGAGAGATCTATCTATGAGGCTGTGTTCTTTGTGCTGCTTCTAAGTGGTGAAGAACGAAATCCCCCGCGGCCCTTTTTATGCCTCCCAACTTCTCCGGAAAAAAAAAAGGCAATAATTCAGAAGGGAAAAGGTAAGGGCGACGAAGAACCTGAAGAGATAAAAGAGATGCATTGGTTTTCCCTTTCGGTGGCAAGCCATGTTTCGTAGAACAAATTCGTAGACATCTATCCGGTCTTCTTTATGCTTTGAAGGTACAAGACATGATCTCAAGGGTTACGTGCATGAGTGACGAAAGACATGGGTAATGTGACCACATGATCTTGTTTGTGGAGGGAACAAAGGGGCGAGATTCACAATCACCCACTGTATGCGCAGTCTAGACCTAGCAATTGGGCGGGCTTGGACGAGTCCAGGTTCGTGTCTAACGCTGAGCCCATGTCATAAATTGAATCATCAAGCCATATTAGATCCTTTTTTTAAAGTGGTTTGATCTTTCTTTTACCTTATCATTTTTCTTCGAAAAATGAGCCATATATTTAGAGTGTAAATATTTCCTATAATAAATAATTTCACCAAATAAATAAGTAGAAAATTTACTTATGATAGCTTCTAAATAACGACAGAACTAATTTTCTAGACATGTAATAACAACCAATAACTAGAATTTTTTTTATTTGACAATCTGTATATTTAGAAAAAAATAAAAACTTTAAGCAAGCCAATTTAAAAGCATATTTCGATAAGGAGTATTGTTGAAAGGTAATATTGTACCAAGTTTTATATTATTTGACCAGTTCTAAAAGCGCCACAACTTATCTAATAAATTAGTTTACATAGAAACCATCTGAAGTAGTTCTTTAAGCAAGTAGGTCCATTTTAAGCACCCAACAAAATTCCGCTACATCACTTAGCAAGCAAGTTAATTAGATGAGTTTTAACATATCTAGCATTATTTAAATTAGTTTTGAGTCATTCATCTAACATATTAAATTGTAAAAAATTACATATTTTGTTTCGGTTATCATGCACTTATAAATTTTTTTTTTGTCAGAATGCAATTGTGATTAACAAGACTGAATATTGTGTACTTTTGATTATTCCAAATTTCCAACTCTAAGTTTTTGGTCATGTTAGGTCAACTCGACCTGATTTGAAAGTTTCTGCTTCAGGTCGGGTGGACTCGGTTTTTTTGTGGGTTGAAAAAAAAAAATCATACCTAATCTTCAAAGCGACATTGGATGGATTAGAGGTAATCAATTTCCAATCTAGTCCGGTTTCAAAGTGGAATTGAGAACTCGATCAAGAGGATTGGTTTTCAATTTTGGGAATGGAGGATCGGACTGTTCAGTCCTAGAACTGGGAATCAAATTAGACTGTCGGTTCCAGTCTGATCTAATGGAACCAACCACTTTTTTTTTTTTTGCCCCTATTGAAGGGTGGCCATGCATAACAAAAGAGAGTGACAAATTTCAAGTTATTCACTAAAGTGATGATAAGTGAAGAGTCATTGTGCTGTAACTTATAGTACCATTAAACGAGCTAGTCTTTAGTTCACTTTTTACTATTTTTTTTTTGAAGAAATAATGAAAAAAGTATTTGTAGTCAGTCAAATTCTTGGTTCCACGAGGGAACTGGATCGTACCGCTAGGACACCGGTTTCAATTTTAGGAATTGGGAATCAAACTGACACTCTCAAGGATTGGACCACACTAGCTAGTCCAGTCAAAATGGTTTCTGGTTTAGATAATCTGTTTGGCAAATCCCTAAGATAGATCATCATGTTTAGGCTCATTTTTTCCAGATTTAATATTCACCTTGCAATAAGAACAGCTGAAAAAGTGAAAAAAGGTAAGTGAAGAAGAATAAAGAATGTGCGGGCCTCTCAGTTTAAAGCTAGCTTTTTGCAATCCAATCACGTAAGATCTGGTACATGAAGTCGTTACTCAATTAAACGGGAATCTCATAATTGAAGTGGGAATATATTTGGGAATAATTAAAAAAGAAAAAGAAAAAGAAAGGACAAGGTGTTTCACGTCATAATTTTTGCCTAATTACCATTGTGCTGGCAATTTTCATCCACAAAAAGTACATGAGATGGTACTTTATTAATAAACGACCACATTGAGTTTATTTCTAAAAGTCAAAATATTTAATCGAAAAATTATATGCCAAATCGGACATCAAGCAACATGTATTTATAGTAGCTCCACTGAATTATTAAATTTTCTTGCGGAACATTGATAGTATAAGAAGCGATATATATGCAAGTGTTTTGATCTCGCAAATTAGGCACATTAGTATTTGGACAATTACTACTACACTGATCCTAGTGTGACTGCACTCACCAGTCCAACATGTGCAATCACATGACTTTGTTTCGGGACGGACCCAACGGAATGAGAGACGTACTTGCGTGCTCCTTTGGGGATTTAATCCGTTTTGGTTTTGGATCTCTTTAATTAGTCGCATTCTAAGCTTGAAACTTGACCGATTGTAGCAATTACACCCTAAATGCTCGTGAAGCTCTGCCTTTTTTGACCGAACTATATCATGATTACCGTTGCATTGCATACCAAGAGCCTTTCAATTCGGAAGGAAAGGACCATGCTAAGTTCATTTATATTAGCGTTGACCGATTTATCTGATACATGCAATCATCTACAGTGCAGTATTAGCAGAAAACTATTTATGTCTTTCAATTCTTGTTGACTTAATTAACGTCAAACACGAGTTGATTTTTATTTTTACTTTTTTTTTGTCTATCCCGGCTTTGGCATTTGCTACATGCTAATGAGATAATTCAGGGGTGGAAAAAGGGTCTATGAAGTGTTTCTTCCCCTTTTATGTGCCCTGATTTTGCAACTAATGATATTGAGTTCTCTCAAAGTATGCATATATCAAGTGACCATACTTAACAAGAAAACTATCTATTCTGTACATTCTACTACAATGTTGTTATGAATGACACTAGCATAACGATGACCATTTTTTTTTAAATGATGGTCACAGGTCAGCCCCAAGTTCCACTATAGGAGAATTGACAACTGGCTTGAAAGGTTAAATAAAATTCAGGCGACAATGAGATTTCATAGAGATAATTGTGATTGATAAAAACAAATGAGTAATACAGCAAGTTTTTAGGGGTTTCTTTTTTTGTCAAAAGTTATGAGGGTATTTACATCCTTATCTTTCGCAGTTTTTTTTTAGATGAGTTATCTTTTGAAGTCCAATTTGTTTGGTATAACCGTCACGAGAAGAAAAAAAATCATTAATCTGCTATTATCACATCATTAGCTGATGTGGCGAGTATTTTTTTGCTCACATCGTCTCATAAATTGACACTTGTCTCCAGTGTTAGCAACTAATATGGGACAAAAAAAATTTAGAAAACTTGCTATTTATGAGTTGATTTGGCACTATAAACACACATCGGTTTATGAATTGGTTTGAGCAAAAACATACTTACCACATCAACTGATGATGGGATAATAGCATATCATTGAATATATTCTCATGACGGTCACATCAAACATATTGGACTTTCGAAGACGACTCATCTAAAAAAGACTAAAGGGTAAGAATGTAAATACGAAGAACATGCTCTTCGTATTACTCAATTATTTTTATCAATCACAATTATTTCTGTCAAAATCTCAATATCGCCTTGAGTTTTATTAGCCTTGCAAACCAATCGTCAATTCTTCTATAGTGAAACTTGTAGCTGACATGCGACCGCTATGCTTGCATCGTGCACAACAAGATTGTAGCGGGACGTAGAGAATAAATAGTTTTCTGTTTTAGTAAGTTCACTTGATATATACATACTTTGAGAGAACTCAAAATAATTAGTTGCAAAATCTGGGGCACATAAATATGAGCCAACACAAGGGTCAGTGATGCTCCTCAATTGAATAAGCCCTACACGTTGCAGGGAATATCGCAACCATCAATTCCGAATAAAAAAAGTTAACGAGACTTATATAAACATTGATATTGATGGGTTGTGATTGTTCATAGAGAAAGAACTTGCTCCAGAGGTCCCTAGAATTTCTTCTGGGACTAAAAGAGAAGTGAAAAGGACAACATAAAAGGGGAAGAAACACTTCATTGACGCTTCTTTCTACCCTGAAATATCTCATTTAGCAGGTAGCAAATGCCAAGCTAGGGAAAGCGATAAACAAAATTAACTCGCGTTTGATGTTAATTAAATCAACAAGAAAGGCAGGTCAAAACAGAAGATTTCTTGACTATGAACGATTGTGGATATCACGTAAATTGGCCAACGCCAATATAAAGTCTTCCAGAATTTAAATGAGCTTTGTATGTTACTCTCCTCCCGACTTGAAAGTTTCTTGATGTGCAACGCAACAGTAATCATGGCATAGTTGGGTCAAAAAAGGCAAAGCTTCATTAAGTACCATTTAGCACATAATTTTTTAAATTAAATATCTCGACTTTTTGAAGTAAACTCACTGTGGTCATTTTACTGAATTAGCTACCATGTCATGCAATTTTTGTAGATGAAAATTGCCAGCTCAATGGTAATTAGGCAAAAATTAAAACGTGAAACACCGTGTCATTTCTATTCTTTTTGTCACATTTAGTTCCATGACGAGGAATTCTCAAATATATTCCCATTCCAAAAACAAGATTCCTTTTTAATTGAGTAACGACTTCATGTAGCAGATCTTATGTGGTTGGATTGCTCATTGCTAGCTCTGAACTGAGATGCCTGTACATTTTCTATTCTTCTTCACTTACCATTTTCACTTTCTTCATTGTTCTCGTTGCCCAGTGAATATTAAATCTGGCAAAAATGAGCCCGAATCCGATAATCTACCTAAAGGTATGATTTCTTTTTTCGAGCCATAAAAAAACCGAGTTCACCCGACCTCAACCAAGAAACTTTCAAATTAGGTTGAGTCAACCCGACATGACCAAAAATGCAAAAAATATTTCGCCTACTATGGGTGAATCGTAGTTAAAAATTTGAAATAGTAAAAAATGTACAATGTTCATTTTTCTTATCATAATGCACGATATGCAAAAAGAAAATTTTAATTTATACACTTTACTGTATTAGATGAACGGCTCAAAAATAATTTAATTAATGCTAGATATTCTAAAACTGATCCACTAAAATTTTGCTTTCTGAGTCTTATAACGGATTTGTGTTGGGTGCTCAAAATGGATCTTCTTGCTTAAGAACTACTTAAGATTGTCTCTCAGTAAACTAATTTAGTAGACAAGTTGTAGGTTTTTTTTTTTTAGAATTGGTCTAATAATACAGTATTCGGTACAATATTAGCTCTCAAAGACACTGCTTATCGAAATATGGTTTAACTCTGTTTTGCTAAATAAAATTGTTCTTTTTAAATTATGTGAATTGTGAAAGTTATTAAATTTCTAGTTGTTTGTTATTGTTACATGTTTGGCAAATTAATTCTGCAGTTATTCAGAAGCTACCATAAATTTGCTACCAATAACTAATTTCCTAGTTGATTCGGGGAAGTTATTTATTACATGAAACATTTGCATATTAAATACATATGACTCACTTCTCGAAGAACTTTAAACAGGGTAAAAAAGGTCGACCCGATTTCAAAAGGACCGGGTATTGCTTCAATGCCTCGATTTATGTCCCGGGACCCGAACCTGGACTCGTGCAAAGCCGCCCAATTGCAAGGTCTAGACTGCGCATCCGGTGAATGATTGCGAATCTTGTCCCCATATTCCCTCCACGGACAAAATCATGTGGTCACGTTGCCCGGATTTTTGGTCACTCATGCACGCAACCCCTCGAGATCAGAAGAAATATGTCTTGTACCCTTGAACGCATAAAGAAAGACTAGATAGATATCAACGAATTTGTTCTCATAAGCGTCGCTTTCCACCGAAAGGTAAAATCAATGCGTATCTCTTATCTCTTCGGGTTCTTCATCGCCCTCCCCCTTTTCCCTTTTGAATTATTGCCTTCTTTCCAGAGAAGTCGGAGCTATAAAAAGGGCCAGGGGGGTGTTTCGTTCTTCGCCACACAGAAGCAGCACAAAGAACACAGCCTCATAGATAGATCACTCACCAAGTCGCTAGTTTAGCACTAGGTGACAGCGCGCTTATCATGGCTCATTCACGGGAACTCGTCAAAATTGCAGAGGAAGCCTTCACCATGTTGGAAGAGGGCTTGGCCAAGAAGATGGTTAGGCAAACCCTGACTCCTCAAGCCCCTCCCCAGAAGCCCATGAACTCCATCGAGGCGGCTCGAGCGTTCGGTGGCATGCTAACGGTGGATTTTCGCAGCAAGAAGATCTCCCCACCACCGCCGCGCTTTCCTAAGCTCCGTTAACTAGGTTTGACTATGTATGAACTACATATCATGTATATCCATTAGGGACAATAAATATAACTCTATATAGCTAGTCCTAAGAGTTGCTGCAGACCTGGGATTAGCATCAGTACCTTTCACTTAAGGGCAGTTTGGATGTCTTAAGAAGCTCTGCTGTAATTGTATAGTTATTAAGTGAAGTAATATATCTCAATAAGGTTATGCTATGTAATGTTCGATATCTCTCTTAGGCAAAGAGTGCTCGCGATGCGATATATTCTCAGATGTAATTGGCCAAGTGGTTTAGGAACGAAAGTCTAGCCTTGATCACTTAAAAGACATTTTCGGGGTGACTTTCTAATCTAATTTGTTCGCTCCTGAATGCTTTTTTTTTTTTTTTTTTTTTTTTTTTCAAAATCGTTATCTTGCGCTTGTTCTCCACCACAGTTGTTGAAGTTGCTGGCATGATGCCTCGTCAAATGTCAATGGAGAGTTCCACGAGATGGGAAGATGAAAAACGTATTAATGACGCATCAGAATGGATCCATCAGATTCGATGGGAAGATGAAAAATCATGACATAATTGGTCAAAAACAAAGCTTCGTGAACATTCTGTGTAATTGTTACAATTTGGTGAAGTTTCAAGTTTAAAATGGACCTAATATCCTTTTAGAAAACCAAATTTTAGATCAAATTTCAATTCAAACCTAAACTTTTTTATCCCACAAAAAAACTTTCAAATTTAGGTTCAATCCCAATTATGCCCTAAGCTTTTTTTGTTCCATAAAAAAGGTTCGATCCCAATCTATCTAAACATTTTTTTGTTTTATAAAAAACCGTCAATTTTTACTTGAGTCTCATATCTACCTCAGTAACTCTCAATTCAAAAATTTTCTTGATAACCAAGAAAGAGAAAACTCCCTAGCGCGAGCTGTTTGAGCATATTGAGGGTGAGCTGTCCAACCGCGAGACATGGAAGACTCTTGAGCACAAGAGATTGAATATTGAGGGCAAAATTACTGATATCTGAGCAAGATTGAAGTAAGACTCTCTTCAAAATAAGAGCAATTGAAGAAGGCCAACCCTAATTGCTCTAGTTTTTAATCAAATTTCAAATCCAAGAAGGCATCAATTAGGCTCATGTGGAAATTCATCTCCAAAAGACAGTCTCTTCAATCTGAAATTTAGGAAAAAACTAGAGCAATGACACGGAAATGCCACATCACTAATGGTGATTTTGGATGGACTATTAATGGGAGAAAATATGAGACTCAAGTAAACGTTAGTGGTTTTTTGTGAGATAAAAAGGATTTGGATAAAACCGTGACATGAAAAAAAGTTGAGGATTTATTATGAGACAAAAAAATGTTCATTGGTAGAATTAGGTTGAGGGTTTTCCGGCATATTACGCTGCTTAAAATGAGACTAATCAAGAAAAACTTTTGGAGGAGTTCGGAAACCAAAATGGAACCGAACTCCAATTCAGTTGATGAAGAGTGAATCAAATTAAGCTCAAGAAATGTAGACAACGACGTTGAGCAAGAGCAAAACAAGATCAACGGAGGAACTGGTTTTGTGCCTTAATTAAGTTTTTAGTTCAATTTTTTTCCTATTTGGAAAATGGCGGTTATGAATTAACTAAGCCATTCGTCTCTCTGCACTGCTAAATCGGTTGGGAAAGAAGTTCCAGGATTTATGCGCACGTCCTCCGCTGGATAGTCGTTCGCCCTCATTTTGCCATACATAGAACAAGCCGTAACAAGATAAAGAAAGACCCGAAACCAAGCGAGGTTATAAAAACATGAAGCCTCGCCTCAATTTACCTCAAGAAGCCTCAGGCTCGTGCATCTTCATTTTCTCCTGGGAGAGTTGATAAGAAAACTGGAGTACCAGGCCCCCATCAAGGTCATAATGGGCACCTCAGGAGGAATCACCGCAGGGAGAGCCGTGGCACTAGGGCTGGCTTTGCTTGCTTGCTTGGTGACTGGAGGTGAGTCTCGAGGCCCCCTTTATGGTGAGATCGGGGCTGCCCGCCGTGGCCTTGTCGAAACCGGTGCTGCAGTTTTCGACGTCACTCAATACGGTGCAAAGGCTGATGGAAAGACCGACAACTCAATGGTGAGCTGATTGAAACATCTCGCGGGAACATAAAATAGGGTTTATTCTTCGTGTTTTCTATAGGTCAAGAAAGTGTAGTTTTCGCCTGAATTATGGATCTTGCACGAATGAAAGACTGTTTCAATAGTCTGGTGTTAGGCTTGATAATTTTAGCGTACATAACCCGTTGGTTTCTATCGGAAATGACCTATGCTGGCCCGTCTATTCTATAATAGAGAACTTCATACGAGCGTGTTGATGTCGAATGATAGTCGAGACAATGCCTTCCATGCATCATATGATGGATAGCCGAAATTTACTTGATTCTCAGAAGGTGTTTCTAAAACTTTTCCAGTATCATCCAATTCCCATTGACAGACTGTAACTAATGGAACTCGACATATTTGCACTCAACCTCATGCAGGCATTCGTAAAGGCATGGAACGCAGCTTGCCACAATAGCGGACCTGCCAAACTGGTGATCCCAACGGGGACATTCCTGTCCGGACCGGTGGTGTTTCAGGGGCCGTGTGAGGGTTCAAACCCGATCACTGTCGAAGTTAACGGCACCATAATAGCAAGCACTGATATCAGCGAATATTCTGAGGATGGGTGGTTCTCGTTCGAGCTGATCGATGGCTTGGTCCTCAAAGGAGGAATTTTCGATGGGCAAGGCCAGACCGCATGGCCATACAACGATTGCAAGCACAACAAAGATTGCCAACATCTCCCCGTGGTAAGTCAAATGTCTTACGACCATTTTCGGGAAAAAAAGAGAAGCATAATGAGGACAAGACAGTAGTGTGAGCAGGATTTTAATGATAACTTGTGTCTTATATTTGCTAACCCGAATCACCGACGGTTTTGCGCTTCTCTTACGTGCAGTCGCTCAAGTTTAACAAAGTGAACAACACCGTCGTAGATGGGGTGACTTCACTGAACAGCAAGGGCTTCCATTTTTCTATAACGTTCTCAGAGAACTTCACCGGCGTCAACCTCAACATATCAGCTCCAGACGAGAGCCCAAATACCGACGGAATCCATTTGAGCAGTTCTGATCGCATCAACATCTCGAGTAGCGTAATCGCGACCGGTGATGATTGCCTTGGAATTATCCAAGGCGCCACGAATGTCTCTGTCAATGAAATTACCTGCGGCCCAGGTCATGGGATCAGGTAATTGAACGGCAAACTCAATTTCAGGGTACTCATGGCGGCCCAAAATATCAAAGATTTAAAAGTGGTTTAAGCGGGAACGATATCAATACATTAATCATGGGGCCTCATGTCCAAATGGGATTTTTACTTACAGAAAAATACTACGACAAGATGGGTAATCAAACTAGGGCTTCTTTAAAATGCTGGTTACATAAGTGGAGGTTTATTAATAAAATCCTCGAAGTAAATCTCAACTTCATAAATCTCTAAATTGTTGAATCTAACATGACATGGTTTTGCCGCCAGTATCGGCAGCCTCGGCAAGTATCCTAACGAAAAGGACGTGATCGGCGTGCATGTGAGGAACGCCACATTGACGAACACCACAAACGGCGTCCGAATCAAGGCCTTCCCAGGAGACAGGCAGCTTCTCGCTTCGGACATTATCTTTGAAGACATCGTCCTGAATTACGTGAAGAACCCGATCATCATCGACCAGCATTACGGCTCCCGCAAGGTCACGAAGGTAATCAACCTCTCTCATCAATGACTCCTGCGCTCCCCGTTCTCTCCGTTATCTCACTGACGCGCGCGTTTCATATTTTGGATCAGCCATCGAGTGTGAAGTTGAGCGACGTGCACTTCAAGAACATCAGAGGGACCACGGTCTCGGAAGTGGCGGTCTTGCTGCAGTGCAGCTCGTCAAACCCATGCGAACAGGTTGAACTGTCCGACATCGACTTGTCCTTCGCCGGGGCTGCATCGGGGAGCAAGAACGTGACGTCGTTGTGCGAGAACACGAAGCCTACCTTCATCGGCACGCAGAACCCTCCAGCTTGTCTGTAGTTTGTGCCTCTGCGCTTGTGCTGAGATTAGCAATGGATAAGCCATTACGTTGCCTCTTTTAGATTATAACTAAGAGGACACCGCTGCAGAGAGCAAGGATAAAATAAGGAGAGAGAGAGAGAGAGAGAGAGAGAGATAACCGGAGCTTACCGCCACATGAATCCATGTGTGCTTTGAGTGAGCGCGATATAGATGAAGTAGCTACAGATGTCGACAGTAAATGCTATTTGGCATACGCATTTCTTCTTCGCTTTTGCAGACATCTTCTCTCGACTCCATCCTGGAATTTTATAACTTGTTCCTATTATCCAATAAGAAAACACGTGAATATCATATTGGATTATGTATATATGAAATCAAATGAACATAATTTGGACCCATAGATGATTCATAACTGGTTATTTAATTAAAGAGAAGGACATAAAGAAGTTTAAAGTTGAAGTATTTAAACCGGAGTATGACAAGTTTTTTACACGTGTATAATTCGGTTCCCTCCAAAAGAATGAGTATTTCTCCATAAATTAAGTAATCGTGAGAGAGACTGAAGTTTTTCCGAAAATCATGTATGTACCTATGTTATATATATAAGTACAAGTATTCCACTAAGAGCTCCCACTCTCACTTTGGATGAATTAACACTGGTTTCTCTTACTAAAAGGCTTCATACATGTATTATGGATAAGTATTATAGTATCTTAATTAGCAGATCTTGATACATTCCGTGTCCGATTTGATTCTATTGGAACTTCAATAATTTTGTAGCACACGTTAAGGGCCATAGTTTACTATAGGAAGGACATTCAATTTTAAGAAAGTTTGATGCATCTTAGGTCAAATCCGTGATCTTGTGATTTTTCTATTTTTGTTATTATCGTGTTCATTTTAATTCTAGTAGGATCTCAAAAGGTTTGTTTATAAAATATTGAGTTGCTATTTAGTCCACGCATATACTTAAATAAAAGAAAACGTGGTTGCTTGATTCTAAAAAAAAAAAAAATCAACCAAAGATGCATTTTAAGAATGGAAGCTGTTTAACTCTTCCTAATTAAGTTCTCATTATCTGTAGGGAGTAGGACCGACAAAAAAAAAAAAAATCAAAAAAAAAAAAAATTTGATTTTTCTTACACATGCACTTCCCTTCTTTTTACCATATCACAAACGAATACTTTTCCACTATTTCACTCGGATTAGATAATCATCATTGTTGAACTCCATAGTTTCGTTCATTACATGCTAGATCAAACAAAAAAAAAAAAAATTAATGTTAAATTTTGACTTAACGAGAGACCAAATTGGTTGTGTGGGTAGGGCATATACCTGCTTGAACCATAAAATATTGGGTAGGAGTGGGATTCCGTCGTGAAAATTCCACTCTATTTATCGGGTGACACATGTTTTGAGGCCTACTCTCCATTCAGGATGACCTTGGATTTGACGTCACTACACCTTCTTAGCTCCGATATGAGGTCACCTCTTTTTATTGCAATTTGAGAGAGAGAGTCGGAGAGAGAGAGAGCAGCGGTGAGCAGCCGCGGCTCTTGTGTTCAGTGGCGAAGACGGGGAGATGGCCTGAGTTGTACTTTGAGTTTTGGACTGGGGAAGAAGCAAGGCAAAAAGAGTGAAGAACAAAAATAGAAAAGAAAAGGAAAAAATAAGAGGAGGATAGATCTCATTCTCTGTCATTGAAAATAAATGTGTTAATGTGTCAAGTATCTAAGAGTTAAAAATAAAGCCAAAAAGAATTTACCCTTTAAATATAGAGGATCGCAATCCATCATATGTTCACCAATAAGAGAAATTTACAAAAAATGTTTCATCTATCTCTTATATATATACACATACTTTAACGCACATATTACTAAAATTAACTAGAAGTTTATTCTTTCAGAGTCTTCCTAATCTCAAAATTTTTAAATAAAAGAAAGCTTAACTTGAAATGGAATATTAAAAATAAAGTCAATAAAAATTAACTAAATAACATAATTAAGTGATCCATCACGAAAAATATATTTATTTTATGTATTTCTCTAGAATAATTACCCAAAATATCAGAATTTTAGAGTTGACCTCTTCTCATCAAATTTCTTGCATGGATTTGCTAAATAGTTTATGAAAGATAATGGATTTTTTGCTCCACAAAAATATAATTTGAGGTTCAAGGCAAACGAAAATCCTAGATGCTACTTACCCAAAAAAAAAAAAAAAAATTTAAAGAAAAAGTTGTAGATGCTATCCCTTGGCAAAGGTATATTCTTACCGAGGCGGCCGAAATCGAAAGCAAAGGCATCCTCCCACGAGTAGATTCCATTCCACTTGCAAATCTTCAAGAACAAAAGAACAAAAGAGCATTATTCCCTCATAATTCCACCTAACCTAACTTTCTCCTAAACTTAATTAAAATATCTCTTCTAGTCTTTCTTTTTTTTCTTTTTGTATAAAAATTGCTGGACACGTTGGGAGATCTAGGAAAAGAGTTGACTATTCCAATTGGCACCATTCACGTGAAGCTTTTCATTGGCGGACGACAAAGGCACAAAAGATCTTGACGTGGGTACTCTCACCAGCTTCTAGGAATCCCAACCAAAGTGCAATTAAAGATATGATTGAGCAACAACTTTTAGGTTTGAACTTCCTAAGATATAGGCACTTACGTTATATATTGCTCCGATGTTAATACTCCATAGTGCCGATTAGGCTAATGATTAAGCCTATTGATGTCGGACGTCTAAGAGTGATCCATCTGTATATTAATGTCCTATTACGTAATTTCCGATGTCTATACTTTATATGTGAATCGCGAACAAGGGCTTGGCCTTATTTGATTTTTTCCATCATAAATTGTTTTCAGGACTATCGCTCATTTTCTAGAGTTCATTTTCATGCACGCCAATGTCGCCCACATACAAGGTATCTACAGTGAAAGCCCATTATTCTTCGGTTTTAGTGCAAAGAAATGACTTTGACATGGTATAACCAACTAAATTTTGGTGCTTGATGGTGGATCAGGTGCCTTACATGTTATTAAAGGTAAATAGACTTGGATTGATCTTGGTATGTCGAGTATTATTTTGGCACGAATCTTGACCATAACTTACTTGGTCATTTTCTCAATCATTATGTTCAACAATAAGTTGTTAAGCAGAAAGCGCCGTCTCATGCAGTAGTCCAGCATACCCTAAAGCTACGTTTAATCATATGGACTATTTTATTAGACAGGATAAGGTAGGATTGGATAATGATATGATTTCTAATATCTTATGCAACATTTGAAAAATATACAGATATTTAAGGTGGATTGAATGTTGATTGTTTAAACTGATTGAATTTCAATGTAATAGCTCTCGCCCCCGGCAAAATTTCTTGATGTAACGATGCTCAACGCTAGCAAATCCCATCTTGCTCTTCATCTCCTCCTCTCTTTTATTCTGCCACGTTGAATGTCGATTATTCCGGTCTTTAAACCCTCGCGGTCGTTTAAGCTGCCACCATCGTGCAAAATCTTTAGCGACCACTAAACCCTCCTCCATCTTCATCGCCCGCCTGCAACTTTCAACAATCACCAGTTCGGTCGCCGCCTCTACCCTCACAACCAATGCCGAGGTTGAAGCCCATCAAACGAAGGTGCGGCGGATCGTGCAACAAAGGTGGATGTGACATAGGGGAATGATAGATGTTGCATTATATCTAGCTCTGGAAGGGGACGCCGACCGGTGCTCCAAATTTTGGCCACAGAGCTCCTCGATGGTCGAGGTCTAGTCAAGCTCGGCCATGGAGGAGCTCTAGATCTGAGCATGGAGCTCCTCCGAGGCTGAGATCGAGTCAAGCTTTTCACCATAACGAGCCTTGTTGATGGCAACGAGATTAAGCTCGATGGGAGACGGTGGGTGGCGGCGAAGGCTATGGGTGGCGGCCATGAACGGGAAGAGGGGATAGAGAAGAGAGTGAGTATGGTATATATCCTGTTCACTTTTATCTGCCCCTTATATAAGATTAATTTACCCAAGTTATATCCCTATTATATTCGATTTTATCATGGCTTAGACAACAACCATTTACATGATAGAATGGAAACCTAACATAGTACTTTTATACTGTCTATCAAACGTTGTTTAAGATTTCAAAAAACAGTAATTAAGACTCAAATTGAATATTTCATAGGACCATAGTGAATGCGAAATTCTAATTTTGACGATTAGCAAAATAATTGGATCTAGACCTCTTCGTTTCTCATTTGTCAAGACAACATTTGCAGGCCGACAACATGATTGACGTGGTATAACGAGCCAATCAAGATGTTGAAAAGTTCCATAGTGAATGTCATATAAAATTCCCCCACGCACATGAAAAGAAAGTCTTCGATGTTGAAAAAAAATGGAAAAAAAATACAATTAATACACGACGAAAGCTACCGAACTCATTGGTGCATTCATAGTGGAAAAAGAGGACGACAGAGACCATTTTCAAGAAGATTAGTGCACCTACACTTAGGTCCTTTCATTTTATTCGATATAATAAACAAAAAGCGACATGGTAGGTGAGTTTCTCAATTTGCCTCGATTTTGCTGGCTAAGCAATTTGCCTCCATTAGTTTTAGGCCCCTTCTCCAGCACATTTGGCTGATAATCAAGGATTAAAACTATTTTATTGTGATTATAGAAGTCAGAAGGCCCAAATCCTCATTATCCAAGAATTTCATTTAGCTTCCATCTATTTCGAGGAAAATAAAATTAGCCAACGAAATATACATGAAAATATTTTTTAATGATTTATTTCAGTAAATGATATAAATGATCATTTTTAGAAAAATAAAACATTTTTTAAATTAGTTATTTTTCGAGAAATAAATGGAAACTTAGACTCATTTAGATAAGATCAACTCATGAAAAATAGCAAGTGGAATTCATAATCTAATATTAGGAAAGGAAAATGAGACAAATGGAAAGAAAAATCGAAATTATGGGATTTGTTACCAAAAAACCACGAACCAATCAACTATGGTAATAAATCCAGCTAGTCCAGACATGGCACGGTTGGTGAGGCTCAGGCCATCCCGGTAGGAAATGCCTGTTGACCTCAAACATCACATCCCACATAAAAAACAAAAAAAAACTTTTCTGTACACCAAAAAGAGAAAAAGAAAAATTTACAAAAATTACATTATCACATATTTTCTCAAATTTAACTCAATGCTTAAAATATACGCGACAAATCTCATACTCCATCAATAATACCTCACTCAACCTACTTTCATGATTATCTTCGTCACCACTACTTATTTTTCCTAATGCATATGATGCGATAATATACATGCATTCATTATAGAATCTTTTTGAACACTTGAAGGGCCATTCTTTTTACCAGACAAAGTGGCAAAATATATAGACATATAGCATATTACGAGCAATAAAAACCGTTCATTCATTTAAGCTAATTTTAGAGCTTGTCCTCATTTTGATCCCCGCTACTTACATCCCTAATGCATACGTCGGGATAATAATTTAAGTTGCATTCATGAAAAATTAGTCGAGTCGAAAAATTTGAATATTATGGCATTTTCCCCGTATGTGTATAGAGATATATATATATATATATATATATATTATGTATGTATATATATCATGCAGAAAGCCAGCAAAAAGGGGAAAATGCAAATATCTTTTATCTGGCATTTGTGTGGCGCTGGCTAAACCCAATCCCCCCTCCTCCTCCTTCTCCCTCTCTGCGTATTATCTCTTTCACTCTCCTCCTCCTTCTCCTCCTCCAAAATTCGAGCTCCCTCTTCTCTCCCAAAAATCCGAACTTTCGAACCCCTCGATTCTCGTCGATCGGCCATCTCGCCGGCCGCCGCCGCCGCCGCCGCCGCCGCCGCTTCGGATATATCCAGCTGTCTCCCCCTTCGATTGTTTCGGCTGTATCTTTCTCTGTTTTTTTTTTTTTTCTTTTTTTTGTGGGGGGCAGAGGGTTTGGCGCTGTCGATTCCGCCCGTCCTCATGTTCGATTTTCTCCCGAGGCCCGCCCGCTCAGATGCTGCTTCGTAGATTATGGCTTCCGCTTCGTCAATGTCCGGTACGCGTCGCGATTTCCATTTCGCACCGCCATTTCCGGTCTGTGTTTACCGTGAATTTTTAGATATACGGAGGGGTTGGTGCTTTTGGAGTGGTTCTGTTGGTTCTTGAGAGCTGAGGAATCGTGATTTCGGATTGTTTTGATCGGCAAATGCGTCAAAATTCGGTTCTTTGATGCTAAACTGGGCGTGAGCAATGCGTGCGGCATTGCCAAGAGAATTATTCTGTTTTGCCGGCTTGATTTTGGGACTTATTTGTTGACGAATTACGTCTTTTATGGTGGCGTTTGAATGAAAGTTTTTTTTTTTCTTTTTCTTTTTGTGGGGATTTTGCAGTGTCAGTGGAGTGTGTGAATGTATGTAAGCTGGCGAAAGGAGATGGGAGTGGGAGATACGACTGCAGCGCGCTCTCGTGCGCTTGGAAGGCACCACGGGTCCTGTCGGGCTTCCTCGCGAGCACGGCCCATCCTCCGCAATGTTCGTCGTCCTCTATCCTACAGATTGGGAGGCGGAATCGGGGAAAATCTGTAAGTGTTTGTGCTTATGATGCTATAGGTTTTGTATTTTCCAGCCTGAAGGGTTTCGTTGTATTAATAATCCGCTTTGGATAATGTTCCGGGCCGCTAATTTGTTTGTTTTGGTTTTCTGTTTCTCTGTTGTCATTTTTTAGATGAACCTAGTTAGAGTTCCTGTGATCATCACTTTAAAGTTCCACTTAAATAATTATTGTGTGAATTTCTTTCCTCTAAAAGAAGGATTTCAGCTTAGAGGTTTCTGAAGTGCGCGATATGACAGCTTGGCCTGAATGGGCATATGATTGCAATCATGCATATGATGATTTTCATGCTCATTTATTTGATTCACATTCCTTTCCAGATGATTTTTTGCGTTATCCAGGCCTTTAATGCTTGAGGTCATGTTTAACTCCTTAACAAGTTTGCATGACCATATGGGGGACACGAAGTGTCTAGTAAGACCTTGTCCGAAAAAGTACAAAAAAGTTTTTCCCGTATTTTAAGGCTTTTTTTTAGTGTTTCTGGAAGGTAATAACTATTTCAGCTTGTATAATGGGCAGTTATGAGCTTATGAGTATTGAAATTCATTGCATAACGCGGAAACCCTGAAGAAAAAAACATTTCCATGAATTCACACTAACATTGCAACGTCATCATAGAGAAAAGGCAAGTTTCATGATCCTGTTATCACGTAGCATACCACTTTGGTCTGTTCAATGTAGAAACATTTTGTATTAAGGACAATATATATTCCTGATCAAATTTATTCTTGCAATATCATAAGATAAAAATTCAAGGGCTAGTGGTAGATTTGTTTAGGAAAGTGAAAGAAAATAGATTTCAGGGTTAGCTAATACTCTGACATCTAGAGCTAACCCATAGTTTTATTGTCAACCAAGAACATTGGCATGGAATTGTGGTTTGCTGTCTTGGGAATCATCTCTTCATCTTTGAGGTGAAGGTTTTGGGTCCTCCCGGCCCATCCCTGGTCTTACCTTGGGGTCAATTACCTACCATTGGTGGGTTTACTTGACCTAAGTACCAGAATGGATAGTGGTTTCCCCTTGGTTGTGACAAAAAGAAAACTTAGAAATATCAATACAAGCAATACATACGGTGAAACTAGATATGTGTAAGGAAATGAAAACTTAATACGAACAAATGGAGTTACTTCTGGATTCTGGAATAAAGAATTAAATCCATAGCGGTAATCCATTCTTTCCGAGATGCAAAAGGTCTTCACTTCAATTTTTACCTTTTAGGCTTCTTCCCCTTCCCTTAATTGCATATCAAAAAGAGAAATCTTATAGGGAGCTTTTTCTGAATAATTTTTAATTTTTTCCCTCTTTTACATTCCCTTTCCCACCCTGCATAAGGCACCTGTAATTGCTTTGTCACACTTTTGCTGGGATATGTCTTATCATTATATTATTGAACTTTGAGCATTTATGTCATAGTTGCTTGTTTCCTAAGTTAACCAGATGCAGGCACAAAAACTTACAGTGCTACTTTGTGTTTGTCCTTTCTCCAGAAATATGAAGCCCTCTACACAGGGGATTGTTACTCCTCCGATATTCCTGATCTTTCAATCTTTGGAAGACTTTCTAGACCATCTTATGTTGCATTTACAAAATGGCATTCTTATTGTTCTTCATCAGGCTGCTCAGATACCTTCAATGATGCTTCTCCTGAAAGTTTGTGGGAGGTAGGAACTAGGAACTATATAGTTTAATCTGGAAGCATTTCTGCTGCTGGAAAGTAGAGTTTAAGTTATGTGTTTCTATAATTTGTTTTATGCATTGCCTCAGTCTTTAAAGCCAACTATTTCGTATCTTTCACCGAAAGAGATGGAATTGGTCCACAATGCTCTTAAGGTAAACCTTTTTCTCTGCTGGAATTTTGGTTTGCTTGTCATAAATATTTATATTGAAATAGTGGTTGAAGACATTGGGTGTTTTCTGTTGGGCACAGCTGGCTTTTAAGGCTCATGATGGCCAGAAAAGACGCAGTGGAGAACCATTTATCATTCATCCTGTTGAAGTGGCACGGATTCTCGGAGAACTTGTGAGTTGTGGACAAGCTTCTATAGATTGCCATGGTAAGCGATGGTACCCTATTCTTTCAATATACTCATAATTTAAATGTTTCAGGAGTTAGACTGGGAGTCTATTGCGGCTGGTTTGCTCCATGACACTGTGGAGGATACGAATGTTGTTACCTTTGAAAGTATAGAAGATGAATTTGGTGCTACCGTGCGCCACATTGTTGAAGGCGAGACAAAGGTGCCCCATACATTTGATTATAGTAATTAATTGCATCCATTTTCTTTGATTAATGGAATTTCCATTTTTCTTTCCCTTAAAACAACTCATTAGTTGCTTGGTATCTATCTATCTCCAATGGTTGTCCTTGTCATCTTAGGTGTCAAAATTGGGAAAGCTGAAATGTAAGAATGAAAACAGCGAAGCCCAAGATGTTAAGGCTGATGACCTGCGGCAGATGTTCTTGGCTATGACAGCGGAGGTGATCTTTTATCATAGTCCTAGCCAACTACTATCTTTAATTAAGCTACATGGCAAATAAGCTATCGCTTTTGCAGGTCCGAGTCATTATTGTCAAGTTAGCCGACAGACTACACAACATGCGGACACTATCACACATGCCTCCTCGTAAGCAGGTAGGTTTTGTTTCAGTAAGACTTGCATAATATTGACTGCTTAGTCATGACATTTCTCACATTATTGTTGTACTTGCAGTCCAGCATTGCCTTGGAAACTTTGCAGGTTTTCGCTCCTTTGGCAAAGCTGCTTGGCATGTATCAAATCAAGGTAAACGAGGCTTCATTTGTGCTTCGGGTTTATTTTTATGGCTCATCTTTAATTATGGTGCTCCTGCTAGATTGCATACTTTTCAGAAATGTTGGATTCCAGTTTCAAAACATGTTCCCTTTACATGCTTTACAGATCTTCGTTATTGATACAATCTTATGAGCATCTTACTAGTTTTCCCTTTACACTTGCTTAGTTTCAATGTTGATTGCTGCGGTACCACCTGCAGTTTCAGCTTCTCACCTTCTCTTATTGTGGTTGGATCCACAAATCAACTTTACTGTGTTACTGAATTAGATGAGTGTCATATGCACGGTGTCTGTCATAGTGTTTACATCATCTTTGTCTTTAAATTTGGGAGTTGCGAGCAAAAGTATACAAATTATAAATTCAGATCCTTGTTATTTTTGTTGTATAGATATACATGGATCTCTGGGAAACCTTTTTAATAGTTCAGGATGGAGTAACTTTTCTTCAAGACCTTGTCGTTATATGTATTATTTGTAGGTTTTGAGTAGATTGCATAGCTACCAAGTAATAATGTCCTAAAAGCAAGCACCGTTTGGAATTTCATTGCTGTCCTTTAACTTATATGGAGAGTTTCAGGTCTTTAAGATTTTCTTTTTCTTTTTGGTCATGTCATTTAGAATTCTGATATTTGTTGATTACTGTTGCAGTCTGAGCTAGAAAATCTGTCATTTATGTACACAAATGCTGAAGATTATGCTAAGGTCAAACGAAGGATTGCGGACCTGTACAAGGAACATGAGAAGGAGATTGTAGAGGTAATAAGATCTTTACTTGACAATATATAGATAGATTATTATTTTGCTTTTCTTTAAGCTGCCCACGATGACCAGCAGTTGGGAGTTGACTACTGAATACTAGTTTAGCTGTTATCTGAGTACTATAGCAATATCACATCATTCCCTCTATCAATTTTCAGGCAAACAAAATTTTGATGAAGAAGATAGAGGATGATCAGTTTCTAGATCTGATGACAGTGAAAACTGAAGTTCGCTCTGCATGTAAGGAGCCCTACAGGTGAAGCCCCAATTCTTATTCTGTTTTACATGCCTTGTTTCGTTTTGTTGCTGAATTTTTTTTTTTTTTTAAGTCAATGTCTTGCAAGGTATTAAGACTCTAGTCAAGTGATGTACTTGTCAAAAGGTTTATCTTTGCTTATTTTGGCAGTGCTTTCTGATCAGTATATTATAAAATATGCTGCATGATATATTGTGGGTGGAGTTTTTGCGTAATTTAGCATGCATTACACAGTATTGTGTTCAAGTGGGTCTGTTAGTTGTGGGCTATGGAGTGGAGTTTCATTGTTGTCTGAGAGATTGCTTTCAATTCTGATCCTAATATCATTTTTAAGGTCGGGTCACAGTACATAGCATTGTTAGTCTTATTGCCTATCATATACTTGATTAGGGAGGTTGGTCATTTGGTTGCCAAGTTGGCAATATAGTTCATAAAGTATTAAAATATCATAGTGAGGGAACCTCAATTTACTCTGAGCAAGAGTATCTGATTTCAAAGGGCTATGATGGGTAGTAGTGTAATTGATGGCAAATGGGTTGGGCTACTATTCTACATGAGGGTCTGCACTGGAGCTGTGTGCTGCTTGCCAGCATGGCAAGACCCACAATTGGTCATGTGTGGGCTGGTCTATGGGTGAGCAAGGCAATTCCCTTGTTAACACCCCATATGAGCCAGCCTGTGAGCCCATCTTGTAACACCACATTTTTATGTTGGCTGAAGCATGCGTGGGTGCCTTAAGTGCCGGCATGCCACTATAGTGAGATGGCCCAAGACAGCACAAATGCCATCATAAGGAATCTAAGCATTTTTGCTTTTTGTTCACTCAAGGTCTTATGACAAGCACTTATGATTTTGTATCCCTTTTCATGTGCTTGTCTACACTTTGTGTGTCGAAGAACAGTAGAAGAATCCTCATATACACACTTTCAGACTTTCATCGATAAGTATGGAGAATTCTTGGGTGGAGTCTTCTAAAATTTTTGTTGTTTGTATGCAGTATATATAAGTCTGTGCTGAAATCTAAAGGTTCAATCAACGAGATCAATCAAATAGCACAGGTTTGTGATATCATATGTTTGATATAAAACTCAATTAGCTATTATAAGTTGCTTCTGATTCTGCTTTTCCTATATGTTTGTTCTTCTGTTTATAAACAGCTCCGCATCATCATAAAACCGAAACAATGCATTGGGGTCGGGCCTCTATGTAGTCCACATCAGGCAACTCTCTCTCCTTCCATGTTGTTAAATGGAGGATTTGATTACTCCTATTTTTTATTGGTGCAAATACCTCATTCTCATGGCGGTGCCTTTGCAGATCTGCTATCATGTTCTCGGTTTGGTCCATGGAATCTGGACCCCCATCCCTCGAGCTGTGTGTATCTTTTCCTTCATTAAATATCATAATGTTGTTATTCATTATGTATTTTTTATTTTTTATTATTTTTGTCACAGATGAAAGACTATATTGCGACTCCAAAACCTAACGGCTATCAAAGCCTCCATACTACCGTCATTCCATTTTTGTATGAAAGCATGTTCCGAGTAGAAGTTCAGGTACTATATGGTTCACTGTATGCCTTGTTCCTGTTGGCTTTATCTTCTGGTTTCCCTTTTTAAATATTTTTCAAACAAGTTTGTGTTTTAACTTTTTGGTCCATAAACAAGTTCGTGTTTGCTTTTCCTTTTTTACCGTTTTGCAGTCCCTGGCAGATAGTCTAGTGAATTTGTTGATTCATTTATTTGGCTATTAGTTTGCTGTAAGTCCATACATTATAGGCTGAGTAAATATTCTATTTCCAGATTCGAACTGAAGAGATGGATCTCATAGCAGAAAGGGGGATTGCTGCTCATTACAGTGGAAGAGGGTGTGTTACTGGCCTAGTCGGACATGTGATGCCTAATGGTAGAGGATCAAGAGGAAAGGCTGTCTGTCTCAACAATGCAAACATCGCACTGAGGGTATGACATGGTGTTTCCGGTTCCTTCCTTATTTGGATATTTTGCTGTTGTTCTTTGGGGTATCTTTCAGGCAGACTCTTGAAGCTTCCACATGGTGATGCTATGAGTGTGCCAATGAAGTGTTTCTTTTTCTTTTCAGATTGGTTGGCTTAATGCTATAAGAGAATGGCAAGAAGAATTTGTAGGCAACATGAGCTCTAGAGAATTTGTTGACACTGTTACCAGAGATCTGCTAGGGAGTCGTGTTTTTGTGTTTACACCTAGAGGAGAGGTGAGAAGTCTGATTGATTACTCTGTTAAAATTGCCTTGCTTCGGGACTTGAATTTATTGTTATTGCTCCACAGATTAAAAATCTGCCTAAAGGTGCAACTGTTATTGACTATGCGTATATGATCCATACCGAAATAGGCAACAAGATGGTTGCTGCAAAGGTAAAGTCATCATATGCTGGTGCTGTTGGATGTTCTTAAATTTTGGCTATTGATAGTAATCAATGAGTCCATTAAATAAATGTGTGCCCTTGGCAGGTGAATGGAAATCTTGTTTCTCCTTCGCGTGTACTTGCAAATGCCGAAGTCGTAGAGATAATTACTTATAATGTAAGTACTCTTAATTCTGTATGGAGAAACTGAATTTTTTATAGTTTTTATTTTGAGGGCCTCGAGATGTATGCTCTGTATGAAGAGATAACTGTTAGCAAACTCAGCTCTCAAAACCTTGAATTTGTCATTTGTTGAACTGGGAAAATTTTGAAAGTTATCCATTAAAAAGCTTTAATTATACTGGTCGAGGTTGCCCAGTACGCCATGCTTCATAATCATTCCTTTCAGCTTTATGCTAACTACTTTTAGTTTCAAGTTCCATGGGCACTTCCTTGGTATGTTGAAACTGCACCTGATTATATAAATGGGGCACATGTTCTTAGTTCCTTGTCATAATGGGCTAGTTTGTCTTTTTGGAGTATTTGAGTGTCAAAAGCCTGTTCAATAAGCCTGTTCAATAAAACATCATTTTCTTGCTTTGCTAGGCTCTCTCTAGCAAATCTGCTTTCCAGAGGCACAAGCAGTGGTTGCAGCATGCGAAGACACGTAGTGCCAGACACAAGATTATGAAGGTAATACATATGCATATACATTTATGTAGGCATGGCTGCTATTTGGATCAAGCCTGTGTGAATATGTTAATTACCATTGTCGTGTGATCTAAAATAAGTTTTTGTTTAGTTCTTAAGGGAGCAAGCAGCACTTTCTGCTGCTGAAATAACAGCGGACACTCTAAATGATTTCATTGCTGAATCTGAAGAAGGGGGTGTTCCCAAGCATCCCAAGGAGAACAAGCCAATATGGGACAGGATTCTCATGAGTGTGATGGGAATGCCTTCTTCAGGCTGTAATGAAGATGTTGTCCACCTTCAAAGTGGTGGTGATGGGGTCCCCAAAGTGAACGGAAAGCATCACAAGCATGTACAGCATGTCAGTTTGATGGGTAAAGGTGAGTCATTATTTCAAGGAAATGGTGTTGCCAAGATGATACAAGCCAACATACCTTTATACAAGGAAGTCTTGCCTGGCTTAGAAAGTTGGCAGGCTAGCAAGATTGCCTCTTGGCACAATCTAGAAGGGCACTCCATCCAGTGGTTTTGCGTGGTATGCATAGATCGTAGAGGTAGTTTTCTTTCTCTGGTGTAACCATCACTTCCAGTACTACTTTTCAGTCATTCCGTAGTGATTGCTGTTTGGTTTGGTTTGGTTTGGTTTGGTTGTATTAAAGGCTATAATAACACTCAATAATGAAGACTTAGCCAAAAGAAGGGAGAAGAAGAAACAACATTCGCGACAGTTATTTGATAATCTTTTATGTATGCGTGTATGAAGAGGATTCAGATAAAAATAGACAATTGGTTGAGAGTGACTTGGAAATCATGGACCAAGGAAGCTGCTTATGATAGGGAACTGGTTAATGTGGAAGCAGTTATTCTGAACAAAACAAATGCAATACTTCTGACTTTTCCATTATGTCATTTATGTGCTTATTTGGGTGGTGGATAGAGGGCCTTAGTGGTAAACCTTGTATGAGGAACAATGTCTAATCTTAATGGATAAAATTAACAGGGATGATGGCCGAGGTTACAACAGCACTATCAGCTGTGGGCATTACCATATGTTCTTGTGTGGTAAGATTTTGAATTTTGGTCATTTCATTTTCTAGTTAACAATGTCATTTGCAATTTGTAACCTCCCTGTTTATGCAGGCTGAGATCGATAGAGGTAGGGGTATGGCTGTTATGATGTTTCATGTTGAAGCAAATATCGAGAGCCTGGTATGATATTGCATCATTCCTCTTTATTCTCTATAGTTGACCTCTTTTATGCGGTGAATGTGTCACATCCTTGACTTGACTACTTGTTCCTCAGGTCAATGCTTGCTCGAGCATAGATCTAATCCTTGGGGTATTGGGATGGTCTACAGGATGCAGTTGGCCAAGTTCAGTCAATGCCAATCATTTTCTTGAATGCTAACGGATGAATAGATGTGTCAAGTTAACTAGTTCACCCGGCTATTGGAGCTTTGGGTGTAAAGTTTTGTCCTCGAAAAACAGAAATTCTGGAGTCTCTTGGAATTCTGTATTTAGCTAGTTTCTCATTTGTTGCACAGGTTGATCTCAATAAGGTGGCGGTAGCATGCAGAAAATAGTCTGGTTTCAGGGCACTGTATATAAGAAGAGCTATAGGGTCAAGGAGGTATACACCTGTAAAGGTACTTGGGAGAGAGAGACGTCTATACAGAGGTTACACAATTTTATGGTATATAGATCGATTTTTTTCATTCAACAATTTGATGTTTTACTCTTTTGCCGACGTGTACTGGCTTTGCTCTCTTATTAATATGTTCCTTTTTGCGTATGTTTCTCTCTTCACCCATTGGTCTTTACCTATTTACGTTAGAAATTGAACAGAGGCAACCCATCCTTAGTACTGCTGGAGTTCTCAGGTGTATCTCATTCTGTTACAATCTACTGATTATAGTTAGCAAACGAAACATAATGTGCTGATGTCATGGATAATCGGAACTCTAGTTTGCTTGTGCATCAGTGTCAATGAATACTGCGGCCACTTGACTTCGTTGTGCCTCATGAGGCATCCAATAATACCTAGCGAAGATGGGGAATAGGCAAATTCTTGAGTGGTTGCCTTAGCTTTCGAAGCCATGGGAATAGTTAAGTTTATACTTGCAGAGACGATAGAAGGAAAATCAAATAAAATGCATAATCCTAGATAGATCCCATGTTCGACTGCAAACGATGACTATGTCCCACCAAAATACTAAGGAAAAGAAAACAAGAGAGAAACTTTGTCGGATGCTTACAGGTGCTGCTGCATCTGTGAGGACGCCTCCGAGGAAATTGAAACAATGGATTGCCGTGAGAATAACGATGTTTGAAAACTGTTGTGAGTTGTGTACTGTCGCGATGAGACTACAGGTGTTTCTTCTCCAGGTAAACGGAAGATGTGCACGCATGTTTAACCTCCCATTGTGTAATATTTATCCAATGTTGACATTATTGTCCTGCATCGAGTTCAGTATTCAGCAGGACTGAGTTATACCAGAGTTATTGGAGATTCGATAAAACAGAGCAAAAGATCGGAATGCTTGAATTAAAAGTCTCAATTCCTCTCGACTGATCAGCGACTGTGACAACTTTATTTGACAGAGAGATCACCTGTTCATTGCAAAACTCCTGATGCGGCTACTGTGAACTAGGAGTGACAGCATAATCAACAGCAGCAGGACACACCAAATCCAGATTGACGGCGGCCTCAGGAAGTGTGCTGTTTGATGAATCCCTGCGAAAGGCTCCTCCAATCCATGTTTGGGTAGAGCTGTTAAGTCTCCAGGGTTTTCACTATCATCTCCGACATTATCTTCCTCCCCTTCTTCATGGATGATGGAATCGTTCTCTTGCTTGTTGATCTTTGTCGTGTCTACCTGATCCTCAATAATAGTCTTCGCTGCCCTTTCGATCATTTCCAAGGGCCATATTGCCTCCTTGTTTAATTCAAGACACGAGTCCCCTGATTCTTCCGAGCTTCCCTCGACTTCTTCTGCATGTTCATCGCCGCCGCCGCCATCACCACCATCTTGTTCTTCTTCCTCCCCAGAATCCACCGATTCATCCTCTTCTGCCATCAGCTCTTCTTGAGCTGCATGATCAAAGGCGTCAACCTCACTCGATGCGTGAATAATTTGCTTCTCCAGATGATTTTGTGTGTTTTCATTCCAGTCATCGGTGGCTAGAGCAGGATCTTGCATAGCTGGTGGCGAGCCATCTTCGACCATGGAATAATCACTGAAGGACGCAACGGTCTCTGTTTTTGCACCATCAGAAAAGACAGTCTCTTGATGAGGTACTTTCTCCTCATCCCTTTCGATAGCAGGCTTTTCCTCCTGAATGAAATTGATCCGATGATTTTACATTGACTATTATGTTCGTGAAATTGTGACTTAAAATGCTCGAAAAAAGAAACAAATTACTGCACAAAGTGCGTCTACTTTGCATCATTGTAATTAAACTATCAGAATCTGTGCACTTGTTACTCCATTGAATTCTCCTTGACCATTGCTTTAATAAGAACAGATGCAGATATGAATCCTAAAAAGAAAGCTTTTTCTGTTTTTCCCAGAAGATTGTTCGTTCAGAAAGTTTCTAAATGATCAGGAATGGTATCTCACCGACGTCGAACTGTGACCTGACGCAGAATCAGAGCAGTCCAAGTGAGCTAACTCCGTCTTCGACGATCCACCATCACTTCCGCCTATGCACCTGCAGATCAACCACCAAATATGTCATAATCACGGGAAACTCGATATTCCAATCACTCAAGGCAAAATCCGTAATTCCAAGTCTCACCATGAGGAGTTACGCGGTGTAAGAGGACTCGTGGGAGAACTCTGATCCTGAAGAACGATGCGAAGGCCTCCATTCTCCTCACCTTCTCCTCCTCCCCCTTCTTCAGCAGCCTCGACCATACGCTTCTCGGGTCCACAGGGGCACCGCCTCGAGACCCTCTTCTTGGCTCTGACCGTGAAGAGGGCCATCAAGCTTGCGATCGCCAGAGTCCCTCCCCACACAAGAACCCCTTCAATCCTAACGCCATCACCGCCGACTCTCAGGCGGGCTGTCCTCTTCCGATCCCCAGTTTCTCTACCCTTATGCAACTCCATCATCGCACGTGTGCGTGAGTATTGTGTTACTACAGGTTCCTAGGAAATCTGGCATCCCCAGGTTGTTCTGTTCAATTCATATTTCTGTTCTGTTGCTAGTTTGATGCAGAAAGAGTTGGAAGACGATGGGTAGTTAAAGCAGTGCAGCATCTCTCGGAGGTTGAAGCGGACGTTTGTGTTTATTTTGGACACATCTGTTGCTTTGGGATTGCAGGGATGATTCTTTTCCTCGTGCTTAAATTAAAGATAAGCCAGACGTCTTTGCATGCACCCCTTTCGTTACGTTGCGTTCGCTTTTGAACGAGTACTCCCGTCCGAGAATCATGTGAATACGTGCCCCTGATCCCCACGGGATCTTCACGTGCATCTTTTTCCTCGTCGGCTCGAAAAGGAATTTCATGGGATGCTCGTAGGCTTATTTGATTCCGCGAAGCAATCGGATCTTGGACTTGAGGGAAAAAATAGGCATCATTTTGTAAACTTTCCAGGCTCACGGATGTCGCGCGGCACAGGCAAAAGTTACTTACGACACTTCTTGAACTGGTGGATATACTTTCTTCGACGCCCTTGCCTAATGTCGCATGTGAAACCAAGATTTGGCTGGCCAATATATGTGTGCGCTCTAGATTCCCTGAAGTAGAATTACATTTCAAGAATTTCGTAAGGAACGGCTCTGAGAGACGTTACGAGAATATCAAATAGTATACGAGGCTTTGTGTCCTTGGATCCACGAGAGATAACCCAGGTTCTGGTCCTCCGTGTCTTGTACCAAGACTCATAAACCAGAGCCAATGAATCATCACGCCATGAAACTCCTCTGAACAGAAAGATTTTAGACTCCATATTACAATGTTTGCAACATGTGGCACAAGTAGCCATTTGAGTCTCTTGTAACGGTTGGCAAATCATGTAGCCATGATTCATTACTTAATCACTTCGCACTGACTATATAAAATACAAGTAAAAACGAAAAAAAGAGAGGCATCCAAATCTCCAGAACCGACAGGGAGAAATTACTGCTTAGGGTACTTCAATCTCGGGGAAAAACAATTCATACCATATCGAAGATCCACTTTGTGTAGGATTTCTAATTGTTCACCTTCAATTGTAAATTATATATCGTGGAGAAACTTCAACTTTCGCATCCCCCCGTCTTGTGTCTCCACCCTAGATGCCTTGAATCGATTAAAAAGCAGCTACATACACAAAAAGTACTAATAATACATCAATTTATTCCGTCTAAAGTCACACCATCTATCATAATGATACACCAAATGATAGAACATTCAGAAGCAGGGATATTTAGTTAATTACGTAGAAGTGTTGCTAATCAAATCGACACTTTTTATCCGAGTAAATCTATAACCAATGCTCCATAAGTGAAAGAATGTGGAAAGTTCCCGGCCAAGAAAAGCATTGACCAAGAACTATCCTTATATATCACTATATTTGATATTTACTTGGATCTCCATTATTTACCCTTCTTTGCAGAATAACGAATCATCTGAAGCGTACGCATGAGAAGCAGACTTCTAGCTGCAAAAAACGCATGTATTATTGTAGACAGCATGCCGGAACTCGACAGTTTTATCACTAATTTTCACCTTCCCATGCAAGTGCTAACAGTAAATGACTAATGGACTAATGCAATTTTTTATGTCCTTACATTTCTTCCAAAAAATACATCAATACTCACCACCAAAATAAGGTCTGAATTTTTATCATCAAACTGACACAAAAAAAAAAAAAATACACAGAAAAGGAACAGAAACAAAACACTAAAGATTTTCAAACAATTATCGGTATAAGGTAGAAAGTTCATCAGCTCTCCATTGGATTGAGCGCATCCCTTTGCGCAAATAGTGAATGCAATTGGGATGTTCTCTGCGAAGGCCAAATTAATAAGTTCTCGGACAAATTGTCAGTCAGCAGTCCATACATCCACTTTCTGGGGAAATCTTCCACAAGGTACAATGAAAGGGCAAGGCCTATTAATTGAGGTTATTAAAAGGTAGGTTTCATCTGGAGAGATCAATTGACGTATGTACAGCTGGTGGGCCAATTTCCTTAGCTTTTCCATCCAAAGTTAACCAAAAGAAATTGAGACGAGGCGTAGTAATCAAATAAATCTCCTTCATCTTGAAATGTTCTAACCTGAATGACATTCTTCTGCTCATTAGACTGGATTTCTGGACCACCAGGAACCAAGGGTTTTCTCGGCGATTATCCACGGCCCAAGGGCATTGTGCAAACTACTACGGGGAGTTATTTATCGAAACAAATTTGTCAAAAACAGCATTTAGGGATATCTCAGGTGACTCAAACGAAGGTCTGGCTTTCCCTGTTTCCACATCAGCAACCCAAAGCTGAAGCTTGCTACTGCTATTGTGCTCCCTCATCAAATCGAATGCTGAAGGACAAATGTTTACCATCATTTAACGAAGTGACAATGTTGATCTTTGCACCATCAGGAAACCCATATACTTCTTTTTCTGGGCCTCATTTACCATTAGGCAATAGTTGATAAATCCCTATTATTGATATCTAAATTTTGACAACTAAATTAGTTATTTATTATTGCATATAAAAATTAGGGATAGACCCTGACTCCAAGAAAAAAATATTAGTCAAAATTGCACATACTTATTGGAAGCCTATTGCATTATCACTAGACCAGTGATAGATAGAGTTGAGCGAATAGTTTTGAGTTTAATTAAATTAATTGGACTAAGCCCACGATGATAACCCAATCCGCCAAACCCTACACTCTTAAAAAAAATAGCCGAAATCTTTCAAAAAAAAAAAATGGAAAGATTGTTAATTATATCACGAGATTTTTGGGTCACATAAAACACAATCGGCACGATCTTCGCGATGGACGATTGACTGGGGAACAAAGTCAATTTCCATGGTCATAGACAAGGAAAAGAAAAGTGGGGTGGATTATTTTATGATTCTCATCACTTCCGTGCAAAAGTGACGGTGAGAAAAACTTCTTCAAGATACATATATTCAGTTTTCTTCAAGGAAAGATTGACAGGATTGACGATGAGAAAAACTTTCGCTTCTGTGATACGAGAAAACGTGGTCATCAAGGGGAGCATAGCGAGTGAAGAGAAAGCTTTAGGACCCTCCTACGGCCGAGCCCCTTCATTGGCGCCGCCCTTTGCTGTTCTGTGACCCGGCTGCTGCGTACCGCTGCTTTCCCGTCGTCCCCGCCGCTGCACCAACGGCGATCAGCCTTGCCGCGATCCCTTCCGACGACGAAGTAACGGTAAAGTCCCGGCCTTGTCGATTCATCCTTGCTGGATTGCCAAGCTAGAGGGGATTCGGATCAGGACCTTCTTTAGGTGGTGGTAGATCACTGGGATAAAGTCGAGCGGCGAGGACTTGATCTTCGAGGTCGGTGGCGTCATCGCCAAGTAGCCCTCCAAGAATTTCAACGAGGCCTCTGCTTGCGAAGGAGGAAAGCAAGCTTCTTCTTGAGGTTAGGGTTTCGATCCTTTGTTTTAATCTGGTAATTCTTGCGGATCGATGATGCGCCGTTTCGTCGGTTTGTTCGATTGATGGGAGTCAGAGATTGTTCATCGCGACTTGATTGCTGCCTGATCTGTAAAATTCAAATGCTATTTTTTTTTCTTTGAGCTTTCTTGTTAACGGGGAAGGTTGAAGGCATAAAAAAATAGCATTTGAATTTTACAGATCAGGCAGCAAAAAAAAAAAAAAATCTTTTAATCGAGTTTCCAATGCATGGGTGATCGTTGCTTGTCCACAATATTTAAAGTAGATGTTATCCTGGAAAACGACATTATCGATTAAGGGACTGGAAATTATTATCGAGGAATCACTTGACATTGAATTTTTGTTCGAATGTATGTGTTTCTATTTTTTCCTCGTCAAGGATAGTGTAATTGGTATGGTAAAAGTTGTCGGTCTATTATGAACGACGACATACGTAATGACTGCCACGTTGATTACATATATTCGGTTGCATAGAGTGGCTATTCCGGGTTGTTGAATGGATAGACACGTTCGTTATGCACATACATCATGTCCTATGGAATTGGCAGCGGGGTGGGTAAAATCCTTGTCTCCTCTACCGCCTGAAGAGAGAGTGATTACTGCTTTAATCTTTCAAGACATAAAATAAGATGGTATATTCTGATTGACGTTTTTTGTGATGCATTAAACTGTATTCTTTCGGTGGTTGTGCCATTTGATTGCTTTGATTAGCTTAGTTCTGGGTTTCCATCTTGTGGTAGTTTGCCTAGGCCTGAGTTTTGTTTATTTTCCATTTTCTGACTTCTGGCTGTGTGAGGTGTTTCAATTTCTGCTCAGGGAGTTTCGATTCGAAAGCTTCCTTGACAATTTTTTTTTTTTAGTAAGACGAAGTCCAAGCCAAAAAGTTTCTCTCTTTCGTTTGATGATGTAGGACGGTCACCAGAAAGTGGTATGGATTTTACTGGAATAAATTATAGGCTCTGGTTGATTGTAATGTGGAAATGAAAATGAGGCAATGCTTCCCTTCTGTCTCATGATTCCCTCACTTGAGGTAAATTGCAACGTCATAGACACCCACTCGGTCATTCCATATTTTAGTTGTCGAACCCGACAATGCAAGCACTTGGATGTCTGCTTCATTGTGGAGATAGTGGCTCTGCATGATTTGGAGCGATCTAGGTGGGGTGAAATTCTCATTTGCCTCTTTTCAAATGCTTGCTGGTTTTTGAGGTTTAAAGGTTTTGGTGCTAGTTATTGTTGTTTGCATTTGCGAAGATGAATAACAGTAGCTTGAAGCTACGAGACAAGGAAATTGATTTCTTGAAGCTCTTCATCTCTTGCATTTGTGACGGTGATTTGATCTTGATTTGGTAATACGTTGATCATGCTTGTATGCATAGTCATGTGCGGAGGAATTAAACTGAATTTGCGGTGGTTTCTTGTTGAATTATTCACTCTAATGCCTTAAGCGCATTGAACTCTGACTCTGACTGGACATATGCTGGCCGTTATCAATCGGATGTGAATTTGAATGAATTGGGTTTAGTTTGATTATTCTCGTACATGTTTAGTTTGATTATTCTTTTACATGCTCATGATTATGGGTACTATGATCTCTTTTCTAGGGTTCAAAGCATGCTTAAAAATCACTGGCAATGCACAATTTGTTTTACATTTGCCTGTCGGATAGTTGCTTGGCTTTATTGAACGACCTTCATTGAACATGAATTTTGACGAATTTGGCTTAATATGAAGACTATTTTACTTGTCTGTATATAGAGGCTCACATTTCAGTAGCTTTTGGGTACTTTTAAGCATGTTTAGATCCTTTTTTAAGTTCCAGTTAAGGAATGTGCTTATGGGGTGTTTCTGGACCGCCCATACTAGCAATGTGCGACACTGTGCAAAGCACAAGTCGACTTTGTGGTGGGTATTACACCCATCCCTCTACTTTCACTAGGATGGGCAGCTACTATTTCGGCCTACTAGTTCTTCAAACACCTCTTACGAGGTGTGGTGGAGTTTACCCTCCCCACTTGAAGGCCCCTTAGTTCCTGGGTGAAATATTTTCTTCCAATACTCCCGTTGTTTTACATCCCAAAGTTCATATGAAGCAGTTTTAGGATTTACTTGGGTCCAAGTCTCACAAGTGTTAAACTAGCCACTATAATTCTTGAGGCGTGGGAGCATCCGTGCTAGCAATGTGATCTAATATATGTTGTTAAAATTATAAACAATAAATACTTTGTTGCACCAATTATTGACATGTTGTGTGTTTAGTTTTTTTAACTTTAAAGTGGCGTTTGCGTGCATCCACTCACGTGCTTGCAAGTTAAGAGTGTCTCTGTGCAAACAGATTCATAAGTTGTAGAAGAAGAAGAGAATGAAAGAAAGAAAAAAAAAAAAAAACTCAATTTAAAAAAAAATAAAATGAAAAAGAAAAAGAAAACATAAAACTGAAATGAAAATGTGTTTGGTGAAAGAAAGTGATGTTTGGTGAAAACATAAATCTGTCGGTAACTAAGCTATACAAAAAAAAAAAAAAAAAGCAATAACCTAACCTTTTTTGTTTGCAACAAAAATTACTAGCCAAAACCAAGCAAAATAGATGTGATGGATGCAGCAAAGGTGCATATTATGGTGTACTTATTTGGGCATGGTTTTGCAGGATGATTGGAGTCCTCAATTGACTTGGGTTGGACGTTGTTATTAACCCTAGAATTACTGGATGTATCTATTGTTACCTAAGTCAATTAACACCTTATTTTAGTCAATTATTAGCATATATAATATCTGAAAATATGATGTTTATGAAAAATTAGGTATTGTTGCATAGTTGATAATTCTTATCATATGATCGGCACATAGGTTGTCATATCTTCCATTTAAGAATCTAGTTATACAATCAACATTGCCCATCCAAAGATATATTCCTCAAGGCTACGGACATTTCATTTACTAAGCTACATGAACATATCTCAAAAATATAAAAATATTTTTCTAAAACAATAATTCTTTAATTTGGTATCTTCATTAATCTTTTCGAAAAAGTCATGTATAATCTGTCATAAGCCCTAAACATTTAATTAAATTTAATTTGGGTCTCCTCCTAAAAATAATTATTTCATTATCTTAATCATGAATGCAACATTCAATTCACTCACATAATGAATTTTGAATAAAAAAATCGAGCAAAAGTCACAGGATTTATCAAAATGATAAATTCACAATACTATCACATTGACAAGGAATAATACCTGTTGATTATCTCCTAGTAGATGACACCCGAAGTCTTCATGAGGTGAACTGACTTGATGTGATGCCATTGAACTTGAGTCTCTTCATGAGGCGAACTGACACAATGTAATGTCATTGGACTTAAGTTTTAATCCTACAGTTGTTAGATTTTTAAATACATATGCATATTTAAAAAATGTATTTGTATATATAATACATATATTAG
This sequence comes from Eucalyptus grandis, assembly GCF_016545825.1. Lineage (NCBI taxonomy): Eukaryota > Viridiplantae > Streptophyta > Magnoliopsida > Myrtales > Myrtaceae > Eucalyptus > Eucalyptus grandis. Next base: position 14,894,782 of record NC_052619.1, on the reverse strand, counting down.
GTTACTGCTCGTGCATATTTGTTTAATATTAAAAATGAATTTTGTAAGGAAGAACATGGGACAACAAAGGTGCATATTACAGTGTATTTATTTGGGCACGGCTTTGCACAACTATTGGAGTTCTTAATAAAATCTGGTTGGATGTTGTTGTTAACCTTGGAATAACTAAATGTACCTATGTTAATTGACACTTTATTTTAGCCAATTATTGTTGTATATAATATCTAAAAATATAACGTTTCTGAAAATTTAGGTATTCATGCATAGTTGATAATTCTTATCATGCTATCGGCACATGGGTTGTCATATTTTCCATTTATGAGTCTAGTTATATAATCAACACTGCCCATCCAAATGTATATTCCTTCATCTACAAAGCTACATAAACATATCTTAATTTTTTTATAAAAATCATCCTAAGACTATTTTATTTTTTAAATTTTAATTATGATTTGTCATGCATTCATAATGCATATCTTTGTATCTTCATCGGTCCCTCTAGTTTTAGATAGCGAGTTAATGTATTTGGAAAAGTTATATATAATCTATCATAAACTCTGAACACTTAATGAAACATAATTTAGGCTGTATCCAATTATATAATCCTAGAAATAATTATTCCATTCTCCTAATCATGAGTACAACATTCAATTCACTCGTATAATGCAATTTAAATATAAAAAAGTCGAGCAAATGTCACAAGCTTAGTAATGGTCAATATCAAAATGATAAATACAAAATACCGACACATTGACGAGGAAAGATACCTTTTAAATATTTCCTAAGATATGATAATGCTCACTGAAGCTGTGCGATACTTGATGCTCACTGAAACTGTGCGATACTTAGGGTATACTGCTCACTCTAAGCTGATACATCGAAGCCCTTAGGCTAATATAGTATACCATTCTAATCAACCACAAATTTCATCACTTTCATCATACCTGATAAAATAATTGTGTGGGTACATGGTCAGTTTTAGCCAAAATACAATATTTTCCCTTTTTGAAAATCCCACTACTTCCAATAGTCCACAAACACATTTTTAGCATTGCAAACCAACGCTCGGTATTTTTCAAATTAAATAGTGAAATTATTAAATTTTGGGATAAATACCTAAAATTACAATCAACACACAAATTGCACAAATTATCATCCAGATAAATAAACCAACCACACCATTGCGATTAACACAAAATTTTGGTCACCGGTATCCCGGTCTAATTTTCCAAAAATAATAATTAATTAAATAATTATCAAAATTAATTAATAAATACTAATAAATGCAACTTAGGCCGGAAAAACCAAATTAAATGCTGAGCTTGGAAAATTTCCGAACATTTCTAGATAAATACTACAGCTTATCTAGTCTTTAATTGCACTACTTTAACCACCTAACATGCAATAACGAGTGATTAAATTACTAATATGTTCTAACTAACCACCTCAACCATACTTAGTCATTTAAGCATAATTAACTCCATAAGCAGAGATTAGTGAGTAAACTCACTGGATTAGCGTTCCGGTGAGTTTATTTCAATGGGGACGCAAAGGCGGGCCACAAACTCCAAAGTGGGGCCAGGAAAGGCTCATAAACGGGCCTCGAAGCCCAAAATCCTTGTTGGAGTTTTGGTTCTAAACGGTGGGCCAAGAGAGGCTGGATGGCATTGGCTTGGACTGGAAACGGCAAAGGTGAGGCGGACGGGCTGTAGTGGCCTAGGCAGGTTACTTCGGCAGGAGGCGGTGGTTGAACGACAACCCAGGAGCTTTGACGTCGACCTAGGGAGCTCGTGGGATGGCGAGGAGGTGCGAGAGAGGCGGCTAGATGTGAGGATAGCAGGCAGCACATGTGGGCTCACGGCTGAGCGCGTGATGAGCAGCGACGGCGTTCCTGGGCTTAGCGGGCTGCTTAACGGTGGAGGGAGGCTGCTGGCTTTCTTCTGCAATTAAGCTTCTTTGGTCTAGAAAATGGAGGGGTCAATCGAATGGAGAAAGAAGGGGGGGAACAACAAAGCTTGAGGGGGCCACCTTGGTTTCCAATCTATATTTTTGTCCCCTTGACCAAGGCTCCACCATTGCCGGTTGTCTTTCTCAAAATTTTCAGACCATTAGCTTGCTTAGGAAGCCTTAGAGATGGTCCAAAAGTTGAGGGGCATGAATTTGAAGTATTTTCCCCTCAAATTGGACTAATCTCTCTCCAATTGAAGTCAATTTCGGCCCTATAAAATCCATCATGGCGTCCTCGATCAAATTGACATTTTTTCTCGCCAACAGAACCAACTTGCATTCCAAAAACGCGATAAAAAATGGTCTCATGAATTTTCCAATCGAAAACGGCCATATCTTTACTTTTCGCAAAAAATCTAGGTTTGCAGAAAAAAATCTTTAGAGGATGAGTCAACGTTCTTAAAATGACTCATGACATGACAGAACTTTCAATTTCTGAAATCAAATTTAAATTCACGATTAATTTCAATCTAGCGCGATTTTAGCGTTACCTACCCTACCAAGTAACTTTTAGAATTTTTTGGTGCAATTGACTCATGGTCGATTTTCTTCGAGCCATAATGTACCTCTTCAACATATTGGTAACCCTCGATTATCGTGAAAATCTTGAGACTTCAAATACAGATATAGGGTACCAAAACAACAGAAAAATCAATCTAGTGCTGATTGACAAGAATTTTGCAATTTGGTGGAATTACCCACGTTTAGCCATACATCTCAGTCGAAACGACATATCTCTGATCTATAATCGATCTTTACTGTGCCATAATGATCTCTGCAGATGAGTATAATCGAGTAGTCGATTCCTAGTCGAATTCTCAAGTATATTACGTTAAAATCCCTTAATGACTTCCCTAGATAATTTGGTTATCTCACGAGTGATCAACTCAAAGAATAGCACTATAGGCGCGTCGAGAAAATGCCCAATTTATCTAATTGAAAACAGAATTGAAATTTCAGGATATTATAGTTATGTCCTCCATGCAAACCATAGTGTTAATAGTAGTATCGTATCTTCTACCCCACCTTCTGGCACCTCCTCACTCTCATTTGAAAAACCATCACCGACATAATCAAATACTAATATTTTTTTGTCATCTAACACATTGATTTATCATTTAACATTGGTAAATGTTCTAATGAAGCTTTTTAAGGATGCGTTTGATAACCATTATGTTTCTATGAATAATTTTTTATTAGAAATTATTCTTTTTTATTCTGTTTTGGGAACAATTTCTAAGCATTTGAAACTATTTGGTAACTACCCAAAATATCGATTTCCATAATAGAATTACTTTTGGTACCATTTTCAAAATTTCTAATCCAAACCCATTTTCTTTTAATTTTTTTAGTAATTTCATTACTTTTTATCTTCTTTTCTTTTCTTTTTCAAGCTTTAGTTGATTGCCGACCTCGGGATGACTGCTGACTAGCAAGACGAGGGCAAGCGATCTCGTCGAAGCGTTGTCGCCCTTGGTAAGGCCTTGCCTTGTTGGCTGAGCCTTGGTTAAGTGAGAAGTCTCACCCAAATCTGGTAAGGCCGAGTTCGCCCAGATCTGGTGAGGCTGAGCTCACCCAATTGCCAGCGAGGTCGACCTCCTGATGGCTTGATGAGGTTGAGCTTGGCCTAGCTAGATCTAGTGAGGTCGAGACTTGCTCAGCTAGGCGAGGCTCATCGGTGGTCGGGGAGGCCTGAGTAAGGCTTGCCAGTGGCTGGGCGAATCTTTGGCATGCTCGCTAGACCTCACCCAATCGGTTGTCAATGATCGGTGGCGGTGGATGATAGCAGCGACAGTGGCCAACGGCGGCAGCCGTGGAAGAAGAAGAGAGAAGGAAGAACAAAAGAAGAAGAAAAAAGAGAGAATAAATTTAGGCTTACTTGATTTTGAAATTGTTCCTTGAAACAAAGAAGCAACATTTTCTTACTCATTGATTCTATTTCAAATCTATTCCTCAGAACAAATTGGTTTTCGAGAATAAAAAAATTTACCAAACGGATTTTTGTTTCAAATCTATTCTCGAGAACAAAAGAGTAGAATTTGTTACTATTTAACAAGTTGCCAAACACACTTTTAGACGCCTTCCCATAGTAGGTTATTGTGATACCTTCACAACCGATTTATCAAAAATCAAGAATCCATTCAATGTGACTATATCAAAACCCAAACCCCAATACTAAATATCCATCACTAAACGTGAACTTGACTACTATGGCCCCGTTTGGTTCAACATTCCCAATGGGCTTTCAGTCTCGAAAGCCCCTTGGGAAAATTTCTAAGTGTTTGGTTTAGTATTTGAGGTGTCCTTAGTCAAATGTTAGCATTGGGAATGCTGTGGAATGCTGAAGAGGGGGTTTAATGAATTTTTTTCTTCCAATATTGCCCTCACTGATAATTACGTTTTCCTATTTTACCCTAAAAAACCAATGTTCATCGTCTTCCTCGCTGGTCTTAAAGCTTCAAGAGTGAAGCTTAGTCGGCGGAGCTCAGCCAGCCAGATCTAGTCGCCCACGCATCGCCGTCACCATGCACCGTCGTCGCGTGGGTCACGGCGCGACCCACGCGACAGGCTGAGCAGTGCTCAGCCAGCCGGCCAGATCTGGCTGCCCACACACTGCAATCGCGTGAGTCGCGGCCTCAGGCGACGTTGCCTAGGTCGTGCAACCCACGTGACCCGCCGCCTCCCCACCACCACTACCACTAGTTGCCTCCCCCCACCATAGCCACCAGCCGCCTCCCCCACCTACTCCGGCTACCTCCCAACCGTTCCCCTCTGCTTCTACATCTCCTCCTCGTTTTTCCTTTTCTTTTTTTCCTTTTTCTTTTTCACCCCAAAGCTACTTTGCAAAATGCAAATACCAAAATAAGAGTACCCAAAAACTTCAGCATTCACCAAATGCCCATTCTTCTAAAGATACTTGGAGAAATGGCTTTGCATTTCCCCAAAGTTGAACCAAATAGGCCCTATAAGCTCTAAAGAAAAGCCACAGTGCTTCATCGAAGTTAATAAACATGAAAAATGGAGAAACGCAATGCTTCAAGAATTTAATGCTTTGTTGCGTAATGAAACATAGGTTTTGGTTCCATTGAATCCTAAAGCAAATGTCGTGGGCTTCAAATGGGTTTATCAAGTCAAGACACATTGAGATGGTTCGATAGATCAGTACAAATCATGCTTGGTAGCTAGGGGCTACAATCAGTAAGGGCATCGACTATACGGACATGTTTAGTCCCATTATTAAAGCAAGCAATGTCCATGTAGTTATTTCATTGGTTCTAATAAAGAATTGGAAACTCCAGCAATGGGATGTTAGCAACACATATTCAAATGGTAACTTGACTAAAAAAGTCTTCATGGCCCAACCTTGGGGCTTCATTAATAAAGAAAGCTCAAACCATATATGCAAGCTATAAAAATCTTCCTACGAATTGAAACAAGCATCGCAGGCTTGGTTTCAACAGTTGAGCATCTTTTTCAAATCACTAGGATTTATCGAATCAAAAACCAATCCTTCCCTCTTTATACTACATTGGCCTAATTTTTTACAAGTTCATCTATGTTGACGACATTATTACTATAAGGACTAATCCGGCATTTATTCCAGGCACCATTAATTGCTTAAACAAGGAGTTCTTTATAAGAGAATTGGGTGAACTTAATTATCTTCCTAGGAATTGAGGTGTTCAAAACATCTATCAAGACTCCTGGTGCCACTAGAGAAATATGTTACAGATCTCCTCCACCGAACCAAAAAGGACAATACTAAACCAATTCACACGCCCATGGCTACTAATACTAGTTTAATCAATCAAGGTAAGCCATTTGAAGATGTCGTAAGAGCTCTTTAGCATGCCATGCTAGCTCGGCTAGATATCTCTTATCCGATAAACAAAGTCTGCTAGTTCTTGAAAGAACCAACAAAAGACCACTAAAGTGTAGTGAAATGGATCCTACACTATTGGAAGGAAACCGTTTTGCATGGATTACTCATCAGTTCCCAATCCACCATAGAACTCCGCACACACACACACACACACACACACACATATATACTTGTATAACTAGTGTTCCTGAATTATTACATGAAGGGACCCGTCTCCACATATGTATTAGTAGCCTCCAATAAAGTTCTGTCCTCATTCTATACAAACAAAGAGGCATAGGCACAGTGCCCATTGTCAACACTCATACATAAGTAAGAAGAAGCAACTTCAGAAGACACAAGGTCAAGTCAAACTAGAAATACTCTTTAAGAATCCAACCATTGTCCTATCTGAGAGCCAAAAGGTGTGAGTGTCCTGTTGTAAGCTTCAGATCAAGCTGCTCCGCAACAGAATAAGTGAGGGGCGTGTGCAAGGTGGTCCGCAGTCATAAATGCTCCATACCAGTGTCCTCCAATAGCAATTTTGTTTGGATTAGCAACCTTAATCAGCAAATGATATAATGAAACCTGTCAAAATTATCTCATTTATAAGAATTGTGTGGATTGAAAGAGAAGAGGAGCTCACTCCGCGACGAATGACTTCCTCCACAGCAGCCCCTGCACTGGCAACCGATTGATCCACGTACCTGACAAACGAATTGTGCCAAAACATAGATACATATAAATAATATAGAGCTATTAATAGCACAGTTTTTTGGTTAAAGTCTAGGAGCCTACTTGAGGTGGCTCAGGTTTTTTGGCTATGGCAATCTCTGATTAAAATTGACCCGATGGACTACATTGACAAAACACAAAAAGTTTAGAACTTGACAAAATTGAAAATTTTAGAATTGAATGAGCAAAAATTCAATAAATGAATGACTTTTTGAATAATTTTTTCTAATAGATACTATACATCTTTTAGCCTCCAATCTATTGATAGATTTACTTATTATTTCCTCTCTTTTTTTCTCTTCTTTTGAGTATTATAGCATACACTGCCGTGTCAAAGGAATTTCCACAAATGAACTAATCTGCTCTCGATTTGATGGTTAATGAAGGAGTGTGCACTTAAAACTCTAAAATCAAGAGTGAATAAAGACCGTTTGCGTGAACTTGGTTCTCATGTATGGGTCCATGTTACCTTTGTTGATCCATAAGTATATATTGAAATTATTAATGTGTAGGGCGGAGCATGCATATTGATCAAAACGATGTCATTTTGGTTGATTGTTACAATCACGTCAATTGAAAGCAATAACAAGTGGGGCAAATCACGCGAGACGCCAAGTGGAGCAAAAACTATCCTCGTAGACGAAAACCAATGAAAAAAGAAAGCACGAGATCAGCACGTGCAATGTTTTAGGGGTTCGGTGAGAGAGAGACGTCATCAGTGTGACATCGCTCTAAATTGGAGGCATAACCAAAGTGAGATCGGACGATGAGGACATGAAGACCGTGGTCAAATCAACAACCCCTTTTAGATCGTTCTTGCCCTAATTTTTTAATGCCCTGTTTGGTAAAGCTAACCAAGTTGGAATGGCTAGACCCATAAAAAGAAAGGCCAAGTTGGCATGGGACAGATACTGGGACATGGACATGGCCACCAGTTTAATATCCGATGTGCTCTCGAAAACTCAGTTCGATTTTAATGGTTTTAGAGATCCTACCATCGAAAAGCAAAATTGACCTTCCCTTGTTTTGAATTCTTCTATTCTTTATGCGTGACAGGCTTGCGCCGAATTAATAAAAAGAAAGACGACGAGAAAAAATAGAGCCCCGTGCATTATACAAAATGAAAGTAAATATATCTAAGCCAAGAATCACATATTAAAGGAAAATGACTCAAATGATTTTCAAATTTTGATTCAATATATAATATGATCCCTAAATTTTTTAATTTATTCAATATAATCCCTAAACTTTAATTCAATATGCAATACCGTGGTACATGTTTAGAGTAATATATAAACTATATGAAAAATGTTCATAGTATTTTCAAACTTTAACTTAGCTACTAATTTAAACATTTACAAAAAAAATTTAAAGATAATGTTAAATAAATTAAAAATTCAAAAATCATATCGCGCATTGAATCGAAATTCGCGAATCATTTAGGTCATTATCTATACTTTTAATGATGTTATACTTTTGACTGAGAGCTTGTGCGCATGTGGCGAACACGTCTTTCCTCTCACGCAAGACGCGGAGCCAGCCACACACGCGAAATTCGCACTCGAGCGAGCAGAAGAGGGCGGGGAGAGAGAGAGAGAGAGAGAGAGAGAGACCGCAGCAAGCAGAGAATTTCAGGGTCAATTACCGGAATGCGAATGGCCGCGCGATCCATCCGACATTTGACCGTTTCAATTTACGCCTGTCGCGGCCCTAAGGAGATCTCCATTGGTCAAGTCGCATTATCGAAATTTCAATGGTGCCCCCACCGCTACCACGAGGCCCGGCTTTTTGGCGTCTACCTCCACCACTACTGACAGCTCCGCAAGCGTGGTCGAATGTGCGCCGCCTTTTCCACGTTTGACTTTGAGCGCGACAGGTCATTGGTCAATTTGGCGGCGCCTCGAAATTACCATTTTGCCCCCCCATTTGGATAAACGAATAACGATTAGGTTCCGCTTTTCCAGTAATTACTTCAAGTCTTAGGTGTAGCCTAGCGAAGGAAAGAAGAGAAATCGAAAACGCATTCCTCAACCGGATAGACTTTTAAGGACGAATGCAATAGTAATGGCCCCTAATTTTTATTTTTTTTTCGATTTTATTTGGCCTAGTTCGTGAAGCTCGTTTTTAGCCAACTGGGTTCTGGAATTTTAGACTTTCCATCGAACAAAAGGACAGAAATGCTCACATGGCCTAGATACAGGAATGGCTAGTGTGAAAATCTGTCCCCTCAAATTATTGACTTCACAATAGAAACTATCACTCCTTGATTAACCAAACATCGCAATCCTTGGAGCTTGATGTCTGACGGATGATTCCGTTCCGAGGAAGGAGTGCGAAATTGATGATTGGGTTTTACTATCGATGGAACTAATTTATTAATAGTGGCAAAAATATTTTTCAACGGAAAGAGAGCGAAGTGTTTGATTAATTAAAGGAAACGAACGAATGAAATGACCAAATTCATAAGTAAAACTATCCGATTGTGACATTTAACAAGTCTTGGTACAAGCTCGTTGAAAGCCCACCGTAGGTTGAACTTTAGAATGTGACATTAGAGCTAATTTCTTCACATCCCTCGTGATTAATCATTCTACACTAGAATCTTAATTGACCATATTCTTTCTCTCTCTCTCCGTGAAAGTGTGTCTAAATGTGAGACTTTCGTTACATGCGGACTTTGGTTACATGCGCACTGACGACAGACGATATAATTTGACAACCCAGACATTTTAGTTATAATTTTTAAATAATAATTTTTTTGTGAGATATTCCGAAAACTAGTCAGAATTTATGCTAATTTATGAGATATGTGTATCTTCAATGCGTTATGCCACATTAACGTGTGAAGAAACTAGTTAGTCATAAATGCAAATTTTCAAATGTCGAAGTTTTGAGATTCATAATGTGATTGATGATTACTTAAAACTGTCCCTGTAATATTCATATTTTTACCTGGAGAATCGTTATTTTAGTCCATTTTAGAAGTCAAAAGTTAATTTATCGTGTCTGGATTTGGAAGTCACTTATGTCACGCATGACATCGTGATTTACTAAAAGCTATTCTTGTAATATTCATATTTTTACCTGAAGAATCGTTATTTTAGTTCATTTTAGAAGTCAAAAGTTAATTTATCGTGTCTGAATTTGGAAGTCACTTATGTCACGCATGACATCATGATTTAGTAAAAGACCAGGATATTCCTAACTAGTTCTAGGTTGGCATCCTCATTAGTCATTCGACACGGTCCCACGAGAATTTCATTGAAACTTAAATCTTTTTCTATTATTATTATTATTATTACTACTACTGTTACTACTACTACTATTAAGTCCTTCGGTTACTGTGTTTTCACCTTGCTTATTCTTATTTTGCCAAAAAAAAAAAAATTCTTGGGCATCATACATATTATTATTATTATTATTATTATTATTATTATTATTATTATTATTGTCTCATTAGACCTGAAATTCCATCGCTGGCTTCGTGCCATGCAAAATCCGGGCTTGCATGGATACATCACAAGCTCAATTTTCAATCCGTTAGTAAGGGCAAAGTAGTCGGCCTCTGTTAGTCCTCATGGCATGGGCAAGGAACGTGCCCAAATTGAAACATTAGGGTTAAAAACTGGAGTTGCTAAGCATGTTATTCTTCATTACAAGGAACGCCATTTCACCATGGATTTCATCTTCGAGTACATTTTGCGTGAGATCGGCAAGTGAACTACTTTCGGACCAAAAAAGGGGGGTGGTTACTAGGTGCAACTAAAACGGTGAACGTGAAAAATGAATGTTCTCATGGTTTAATTTTTATGGAGCTAGTGTTGTTTTTTTGTTTTAATCCTTGGGTTATCAGGACCAGCTTCCGTGCATGTCGACTAGTTTATCTCCATGGGCAATTAAGGATACACTCCTCCACATAGACTTAGAGGCATTCGCGATTCCACTATTGTGACGCGTTCCCAATACCACAATCTAAATATATACCTTATTATTGTGAGAGTATCACACACAAAGTACAAAATGTTGTAAGTAAAGTTCAACCACTTTACTTCCATTGAAGTCAGAAGATCTTTTCACATGAAATGGTAAATAAAGCGTGTAAAAAATTGACTCCCCACATGACTTAAATTTGTAATTTAATAGGAGATTAATGATGTGTTTGTTCGAAAAAATGAATGATTTGAATAATATTTTTCTAAGAATGATATATTATATCAATAACAAATATGAATCAACGAAATAAAAATAATATTTTTTATTCATAAATGAGACCGAGCGATATAATTGATTATTTTTAAAAGGGTAAATACTTTGAAAAACCTCAAATTGATACACCAGTGACAAATTTACCTCAAACCATTTTTTTAATAATGAAAAATCCAAAACTGGTACATCTATGACAAATTTACCCCGACTGACCATAAAAAACCCTATATTGGTACATTTATGACAAATTTATCCAAAACTAATTTATTTGATGGCAAAAAATCCCAAACTGGTAAATTTATGACAAATATACACTCCGCTAAATTGAATTAATACTACAAAAAAAATCACAAAAATTGTAAACTATGACAAATGGATTTTAAAATCGCAAATTGGTATCTGGGTAATTTGTCATGTGTTATTTAACTTAATAATTTGACAGTAAAATTTAACGAAAACTAACAGAGGGTAAATTTGTCACAAGTGTACCAGTTTTGGGTAAATTTATCAAAAGTATACTTTTTGGTGGTTAAAAAAATAGTTTTGGGTAAATTTGTCACATGTATACCGTTTAAGGTTTTTTAAGGTATTAACCCGTTTAAAAATATATTGGTCACATGAGCGACTCATTTATTATTATGTCGAAAGCTGCAATTTTTTTTTTCTTTTAAAAAAGAAAAAGATGTAATGCTCGATGGGGGAAAGAAAGTTGGCGTGACTTGCCAGCCACGAAATATAAAGCGACAGTACAAATCCAAATTTCTATCGAGTCGTAACCGTACTATTCCAATGTCAAAATGGGCAAAAAAAAAAAATAATGGAACCGCAAGGAAAGTTCCAATTCCATTCCCTTTCCCCTCCTACAAAAACCCCCATACCGCCCGCTTCATTCCCCACCGCATTCCTTAAACCCTCCCGTCAAAACCCTCTCTCTACATCGCCATCTTCTTCTTCTTCCTCTCCTTCCATTTCTCCCCTTTCCCTAAACCACAAGCAAACATTCTCCGACAACTCTGTTCTGCCTTCGTCTGTATTTGCAGCTTTGCATTCTCCCGCGAAAGTTGAGGCTCCGACAATGTGTGGCGGCGCTATCATCGCTGAATTCATCCCCCGGAACCGACGCCGCGTCACCTCCTCCGACCTCTGGCCCGACTCCCTGTTCCTCAAGCCCTCGAACGGCCTCGACGACCCGCTCCCCCCGAAACAACACCCCTGCCTCGCCTCAGGTACTGCTCTGTTCCTTCGTTTTCTTGGGGTCGGTTCTTGGCGGAAATTCTAAGTGGGGTTTTTGACTGGGGAATTTCGTCGAACAGGTGGCGCGCAGGAAGAGAAGGCCCCGAAGAAGCCGCGGAAGAACCTGTACCGTGGGATCCGGCAGCGCCCGTGGGGCAAGTGGGCGGCGGAGATCCGCGACCCGAGGAAGGGCGTCCGGGTCTGGCTCGGGACGTTCAACACCGCCGAGGAGGCCGCGCGGGCTTACGACCGGGAGGCCCGTAAGATCCGCGGCAAGAAGGCCAAGGTGAATTTCCCCAACGAGGACGACGCCTTCTCCACCATCCCGCGGGCTCACCAGACCCAGCACCACCACCCCCAGGTCCCCGACTACCCTCCTCTGTATCAACCCAACTGGAACAACAACGGGGCACCCGCCAAAACTCTGGACTTGGCCTTCGCTTACGACCTGAACCAGACAGGGCATTTCCCCGCGAACGGCTACGCTCCGATCCACGCCGAGCCCGTGGCCATGTCCAGCGAAGAGATATCCGGGTCGGGCTCGGAGGACACGCACGCCTCGTCGACGGCCGCGCTGCTGGGCGCCAACTACGGCGCCGCCGAAGCGAAGGTGAAGGCGGAGGGGAGGTGGGGAAGAAGAAAGAGGAGGACGAGGAGAGCGAGGTGCAGAAGCTGTCGGAGGAGCTCCTGGCGTTCGAGAACTACATGAAGTTCTACCAGATTCCCTACCTGGACGGCCAGTCCGCCGCCGCGCCGCCGAATCCCGCTCAGGATAGCGTCGTGGGCGAGCTCTGGGCCTTCGACGACGACAACGACAACGCCTCCGGCGTAACCGCCGTGGCTCCGGCCGCTCTCTGATCGCGTCGTTTTTGGGGGCGCCTCTTAGAATTTTTATTCCTATTTTGCCCTTTTATTTTCGCATTTCCTTTATTTATATTTTAGAACCTGTGTCGATCGGGTAGGGGGATTTGATGGTCGTGGTTGCTGATCGGAACTCCTTTTTCTTTTTGTGAACAAAGTACAACCTCTTACCTTGTAATAAAATTGTGATTACTCTCGTTCAGCAGCTGTCGTGCAAAGCTAATCTTAATTTTCTCGAAGTGATTTCGTGGTCATGACACGAGCCATGCTATAACCATTTCAGCGATCCAGCAGAGATGAGCAGTTAAAAAAAAAAGAAAACGCGGAAAAAAGCCAGAGAATATGGGGAGAGGGGCAAAAGGGTCAAATCGGGGCGACAAATTTTGGGGTCCGAACCCGAAAAAGGTTAGGTGACATCGAATTCCACGCCGATGGAGAAACGGGATGCGGCCGCTGGTTTTCGGGGCGGTCGAGGCGGAGGCGGAGGCGGTTACTGGTTAGCGACTTGACGCGGCGGGCCGCGGTTTATTTGTGTTCCGGTGGGCGGCGCACGCTGGTTTCGCTCGGGAGGTTCCGGCTCGCACGGGGCGCGTGCTTGATTTCAACGGCACCCTTTTGGGGTTTGTACTGCATGTTCGTACGCTGTCGGTGACGAGATTGGGAATGAGGATTTCTCTTGTATCGTACACTTTCACTCACGTGCCGCTTGCGTGGAATGCATTATATTAGATTATATATATTATATTTCCGTTTATGGTCGAGGGAATTTTATTATATGAAGTTAGGACAAAAAATGTAAGGATGTTCATAATAATATTTAAACCAATATATTTATAGAAATATAAGTATTTCAAAATGGATGATTTTCATGATCTCGCATGGACATGAGAAAAGATTGAGGAGAAAGTTACGATTATTAACTCTATTCTTTTTTTTTTTTATCACAAGTTAATGAGAAAATTTTAAATAGGGGTTTAAAATGCTCTCTTTAAAAAAAAAAAGAGTTTAAAATATATCTTATTTTAAATAAGAGTATAGAGCATGTAGTTGACATTGCAGCTTCAAATGAAGGTTGATCTCGCTAGTCACCAATCAATGGGCATTTTTGTCAAAATATAATTGTAATTTTAAATTATTTTTTTATTTTTCTTTTCTTTCCTCTTTTCTTTCATTTTTCTAGCAAGCGCTCATGAGGGCTAAGAGACCCTCCCTAGCTACTAGTGAGGGTCATAGTCCTTGCCATATCTAAGCGAAGGTCACCCGTCGCCTCGTGCGTGGCCTCACCCAAGCCCTCGACATCTACGAGCGAGGCATCCCTTGCTTATGGATGGTGAGGGTGGTCCTTGCTAAATCAAATGAGGGCAACCCTCGCCCAGCCCACTCTAGTGGCCGACCATCACTTGAGATCAACTGCCAATGAAGAAGACAACTAGAAAAAAAAAAGAAAGAAAAGAAAGAAAAAATTCAAAAAAGGTGAAGGACAAAAATGTCATTAACCAACTAGGGAGTCAAGCCATTTTTTGAAATTGAATAACCATTTAAATCTCTTATTTAAAATAAAATTCATTTCAAATCTTTATTTAAAAAAAATGAAAGTATTTTATGCCTTTATTTGGAATTTTTCCTAAGATAAGTGTGAGGACGAATTTAGATATTAAAAGTGAAAAGTAAAAATTCAATAAAAATTCACTCAATGGTATTAAAGATAGATGATGATTTTTTAACCCGAACATCTTTTGATAATACTTTAGAATTTAATTAGAAAGTCAATGAGCAACTATTTTCCGTTAAAATATTGGAACAAATACAATCCGATTTAACTTTGCTTGACACTGAACACCTGGATCTTGGGTGGCTGACCAAAGCATCATCAGAAGCTGTCTGCTTTTTCTTTTGTTGCTTTAGTACTTGCTTTTTAGTTTTAGGTTGGCCTGTTTCCACCCAATCTGTGACTTGGTACACACCTTTTATTATAGTCAGACCGAAATAACCTTCTATGTTATGACACGATATCAACCATCCATTCGTCCTAATTTTCTCTCCCATCTCTTTTATTCACCTTCTGTGTTTATTATTGACCGGTTAAAACATCCCTTTGGTCCATAATATCTTTACTTTGCTTTTACTTGCCTCGTCGCCCGTTGCCCGGCCAGATGCCCATTTTTTACGAAGAAAAGAAGATGAAAGACCCAATGGTAGTGGTGGGAAACAAAATATGAGGGAGGAAAAAGTATGCTTATTTAGGCTTTGTTTGTTTACTAAAAAATGAATAATTTGGAAAATATTTCCTAAATATAATCACTTATATCACTTGAAATAATTACGTGATGAAAAATATTTTCATTATCAATAGTAATTTCTATTTGAATATTTTGGTGAAAAATAAATATATTATTTGTTTATCTATTTTTATAAACAATATCAATAATCATTGTCAAAAAATATTCTTCAAATCACTTATTTTCAAGAAAACATTTTTATTTTCTAGCTTTTGATTGGCTTAGGAAAATGAGTCAATTAAAAATATTTTCCTAATTAATGGAAAAAGTTTTCTTATCAAAATATGACCGAATATCGATACTTGAACTTTTGCGCTTAGAAACAAGAACCCAATACATGGCTAGGTCCTTGGTGCCCTTGGGTCCATCAAGGCTAGGCCTAAAACTCTAGCGCCCAAGCCTGAGTCCATCGAGGCTAGGCTTGGGACACCAATGCCCATGCCTAGGATGCTAGGCTTGGCAATCCATGACATCCATGCTTGAGTCCATTGTGGCCATTTTTTTTTTAAATTGAATTTTTAAATGTTTTTATTTTAGTATTTTGTTTTCTCTTCCTTCGCTAGTTATTGGGCCTTGGCAATAACTAGCAATCATCCACAAAAGTGGGCTGTGCTAGGCTCAACTTTGCTTGAGGCTAGCGAAGTTAGCCCTTGCCTGTGGCCTGCGCTGAGACTTGACAATTAGCAGAAGGAGAAGGAAAAAGAAAAGAAAAAGATAAAAAAATTCATTAAAAATTTATAGAAATTGTCAATGTTAACATGACCATAGCACGTGGGACGCCAGCTTCCATGTAAGTTATTTCCAACTAAATGAGTTTTTCTTTGGCAAACCATGAATTTTTTTTTTTCCGGTTCATTTTCAAGTTTTAGCCAAATGCTAAAAAATATTATTATTTTCTTGAAAAATAATTTCTTGAAAAACACTTTCCCAGAAAAATGTTACGTTTTTGTGAAAACAAATAGAGCCTTAGGGATTAATTACTTTTCCAATTCAATTTTATCTCAGTCAGTTAACAATAAAAATAGAATATGAAGAATACGGGATGGGAGAGATCAAAGGAGGGTGAATGGGCGATTGATCTTGCTTCCCAACATTTGGCAATCGATAATAAAACATGCGCATTTTAAGTTAAATAGGGGAGGAAATAGTGCCGTCCTCGTTTTTCAATTAAGGAAACAAAAGGGTCGTTCGGACACTTTTGAAAAGTCGAAATAAAAAAATTCTCATTTAACCTCGCGTAGCGAGTAGCCTCGACACTCGCTAGTAGGCCCAACCCGAAAACCCATTTCCCCATTCAAGCCCGCTTCAGAAACCAATCCGGCTCGGGCCGTGATGCGTAGGCCCATAAGGTCAAGCCCAATGAAAAATCGGATCCAGACCCAACCCGGCAGTAGCAACCCTAGGGCAGAACGCCATTTCGGGGACGACGAAGTATAAAACCCTAGACCTCCGCTGTTGCCTCCATCTTCGACTGGCGGCCGCTCGGAGAGGAGGAGAAGGAGGAGGAGAGATGGTGTCGCTGAAGCTCCAGAAGCGCCTCGCGGCCAGCGTGCTGAAGTGCGGCAGAGGGAAGGTGTGGCTGGACCCCAATGAAGGCAACGAGATCTCCATGGCCAACTCCCGTAACGCCTCCTCCTCCCCTTTCTCCTTGCCTGTTCTTGATGGTTTCCGCCGGTTTTTTGTTTTTGTTTTTTTTTTTTTTTTTTATCGATTTCGATCTTTATTCACTGCTCATATTAGCTAAGGCGAATCAAAAAAGGAACTTGTTGGATAAGGAGGCTGAAACTTTGTTAGGCATCATGAGGCGGTCGTGTTGTGGTATTTCGTCGCTGTTCAGGCCTTTTAGGATTGCTTCGCGAGGGGAATTCGGCAGCTTGCTAAGGATTAATGGGGATTAATGGGTGGTTTACCGTTTCGTAGTTGAGCTGAGCTTTCGAGCTCGTTGTCTGCTGAGAAGAAAGACTTGGGAGTGTAATGCGATGATGTGTTTCGGTTTCCTTTCGGATGGCGTTGTTTACGGACGATGGTTAAATTTGGGTGAGATGGGCTGTTGAATTGAATCGCATTTTGGCCTGTGGGGGTGTCATGGGGATGGAAATGGCGAGACGATTTTGTCCCGAGTAGCATAGCTCTTGTTCGTAGAGCTTGATCTTACCCTTCTGGGGACTGTTTCGGTTGCTACATGATGGCGAAATACTTCTATGTGATGGTCAATTTTAACGTCCAATAGGGATGGGGAAAGGCCCTGTTTTCGTGATTTTAGCAAATTTCATGTTTTGTTGCTTCTTGTTGTGAAATCTGGAGCAAGTTCATTTTCTTATGTGGTAATTTTGCCATTTCATCGCTTGTATCAGTTGCTTTTGTCTTAAGGGTGTATTGAGTCTCTTAGTTGTGAGCACCTGTATCGTGGTATTATCATTTCTATAATGTAATCTGTTGCTTTTAGTAGGTTCGTTTTAATTGATATTACAAGATTGTGTGCGTAGGTCAAAATATCAGGAAGCTGGTCAAGGATGGGTTTATCATCAGAAAGCCAACGAAGATCCACTCTCGGTCTCGTGCTCGCCGAATGAAGGAGGCCAAGAGAAAGGGCCGTCACTCTGGATATGGTAATTTTTACTTCAGCCTTCAACTAGAATGTGACAATATGACTGACGTCATCGATCATTATGCATAAAACATAAGTCTCTCTCTACTTTCGTTTTGACATAGTAATGTTGTCTTGCAGGTAAGCGCAAGGGTACAAGGGAGGCTAGGCTGCCAACCAAAATCCTCTGGATGAGGAGGATGCGTGTATTGAGGCGCTTGCTCCGCAAGTACAGAGAATCTAAGAAAATTGACAAGCACATGTACCACGATATGTACATGAGGGTGAAGGGTAATGTGTTCAAAAACAAGCGTGTGCTGATGGAAAGCATTCATAAGTCCAAGGCTGAGAAAGCAAGAGAGAAAACCCTATCCGACCAGTTTGAGGCTAAGAGGGCTAAGAATAAGGCAAGCAGAGAGAGAAAATTTGCAAGGAGGGAGGAAAGATTGGCCCAGGTGGGTTTCAGAGCTGAGTCTTTTGGTGTTTTGATGTGAAAAAGTCGTGTCCTATGGTGAAATGACCATTTAGTTTATTCAGTTACTCTTTGGATGAGTGCTTCTCTGTTATTTGCCATTTTTTTTACAGTAATACGTAGCATGCCACGGTAATTTGATGGTTTTTCCTTAAATATATTCAGGGACCTGGTGAAAAACCAGCACCACCTGCTGCCGCACCTGTTGCTGAGTAAGTGTAATTTTTCTGTGCATTCTTGTGTGATCAGTTCTTCTCCTTCAAAAATTGATAAGGGAACCTTTTCTCTTTGGCATGCAGAGCTCCCAAGAAGGCAAAGAAGTGAGATCCATGATGAGCAGAAATGTAGTAGGTGAAAGTTAGTGGATCAATGCTGGTTTGAGTGATCTTGTTAGATCAATTTTGTTGACTTGACTCTTTTCTACAAAGTTATTACTTTACATAGCAGAAGAAAGAGGATTATGAAAAATCCAGGATCAATGTTGGAATTTGTTTCTTAATTCAGTGGCTTGTGTTTCGTTCTTCTCTTGTCGTATTGTTGCATGAGGTGGCTATGTGCACCTCTTACTGATTGCATGTTCTTCTCGCTGCCATGGGTGCCTTGTGCAACTAAACTGCTGGTTCTGTGAGGTCCGTACCGGTATCCTCAACTTGCATGAACCTTAGTCCGATATATTTGTTTTATATATATATGCATATATATATATTTATATATTTATATGACTTGTTGGTAATATCTTTATCTAGGTAAAACTATATTGCCCAATTTCGAGCTGAATGAGTTGAATGTGTCTTATGATATCTCAAGTGAAGCATGCTCTATTGGTGAATTTTATTACACAGATTAAATTAAAAGTAAACTTCTAATCAATTGTAACAAGCTTTTTCCTTTATCAGATGTTAGCGTGGTTCACTTTGCTAACTTGCCTGGGGAGCTACCATGTAGCTCTTTCACTGTATAATTCAATTTATTCCTATCCTACCATTTTAGAAGTTTGTTAGGAGCCGCTTATTGCCTGATGGTTCCAGCTCAAATGATCACTCGCTGTTCTTGTTTCCCAGAACTTTAGTGAAAGACAGTTAGCAAAGCAAGTATATTATGCTTATGGAGTAAAGGGCAGGGAGTTTCTATTGCTTGCCATGCGGGATTCTGTGAGTTCGAGCTAGAAAGTTCTTGCTTGATCTTTGCACATTAGAGAATTAGCTAACCTCAAAATTTCATGCCACCAGTTTGATGGTTCATGGTAAGCAGTAATATTGTTATGGCAGGAAATCCAGTGTCGATAGGCATCGGTGATATTGTCACGGCAGATTGTATCAATGAAAAGATGGGAAAGACTTCAGGTCCTGCATGTTTAAGTGAAGCAAATGCGCCCAACAAGAATACTTATACAATTCTGTGCAGAAACTTTAATTACAACACTTAGGTTGCTTTTGATTTGCATGTAAGTGCTAAGACTTTTTATGCATTTATACGACCGCTAAAAAAGGAATAACCCACTGTGTAAGTAAGAGCTGTCAATCTCTCGGAATGACTCTCAAGCAGAATGTAATTTTATGTCAAATGTAAGTAAGATATTAAAAAACGTACTGATGCCACAATTCAAAGAGGGCATCATCATCCCCAGGTTGAAAAATAACTCTTTTTATTCAGGCATCGAAAAGTTTCTAGGACACAACATGCTCATTGTAGGCCTCCTTATTACCTCTGTTAGTTAATAATACAAACCTCGAGAGAAGCAGAGATGAAGAGAACCTTATCAACTGCTAGTGTCACTAGCAAGAGCTTGAGACCAATTGATAGAATGCCGTATAATAATGTTCTTTATTTTATAATCCCATAAACCCTTCATCCGTCATGGGGGCAACAAAAAATGCCGTAAAAATATTGTAATAATAGCTAATCTTCCGTTAGCCAATAATATCGATTGTCTTGAGAATCTACAGTTCTTTTCAAGCAGATGGTCCAATCATCTTTTCAGGCACAACAAGATTGTCGAACTCTTCACTTGTGAGAAGCTTCAATTTCAGAGCAGATTCCTGAAAAAAAAATAGGGAAAAAGAAAGAAAGTATAGTTTTAAATAGGATCAAACAACTAATACATTTACGAAATGAGAAGCAAGTAGGCTACACCACGTTCATGGCAGGTAACATAACACTCTTTTTACGACACAATATTTGGAGGCTCCCCCGTGGCACCTATTTTCAAGACTACAGGATACCTCCTAAAAAGAAAATGTTATTTCTGGACATGGATATGCGAATCCCATCAGCCGCTAGACCAACCCAAGGGTTGGCAACAAGCGTATCTTCTCGACAAAAAAATACACCACACTGTGGATCTGCCTTCCAAGCCAGTCAAATGTATTCCCTTCTTCCATGTGTAATAGAAAATTATTAGATGCAATGCAACTCGTGCAGTCATTAAAAATTCAACAAAAGACGCGCTAAAATAACCGCATTTTCATGCTTCAAGTTTAAAGATGCCCCATGCTAGTCGACAGAAACTATGAAAAAAAAAAAGAAAAAGTAACGATATTCTAGGTGATTTGGGTCATTTTATTGCTCATTTCCTTATAGCTCAAGCTCTGAAAAATTGATGTGTAAACAATTTGTACTTGCCCCACATGAATTAAAGCAAAGAAAAGCCAATTATTTTCATCTAATAAATCTTTCTATTTTCTAAGTCAATGATTATATAAAATAACATAATCACAGTGTAAATATACAGCTACACCAAATATAGATGTTTAAGTGTGGAATTGGGTTGGGTCGGCAAATCAAAGTCAAATAACACACTAGGTTTGATAAGCTTCCACAAAACTAAACCATATTGAAAAGCCTAAATGTTCAGTTTGATCTTCTTTTCTTTTTCTCTACAACCTTATTGTTTAGCATAAAGAGTTACAGCCAAGCTGACTGTAAAGGCTTTCCATTCAAGTCTACAATGTACTAAACCTAAGTAAATATAGAATCAAGGAACTCACCTTCAAAGTAGATCCCTCCTTGTGGGCTTTCTTGGCAACCTTAGCAGCATTATCATACCCAATTTTCTGGAAAGACCAGAATCGTTTGCTTTCAAAAACTGCTTTCTTTAATATGAAAAAAAAATAAAGTGGAGAATAGATATACTGAAAGTTATGATTAAAATACGGCAGGAGGTTGGACACTTACGGGGTTCAAGGATGTGACGAGCATTAACGACTGCAAGGCCCACAAAGGACAAATAATCAGCTTTAGATTCCAATGAGCCAGAAATTATATCCATATACTATAAAAAGTAGCTCAGCTGACCTCCTGCAGTAACTTTGAAATTCTTTCCCTATTAGCTTGAATTCCTTGGATGCAATTCTTGTCAAAGGAAGAACAGGCATCCCCCAATAGTCTTAGCGACTGTAGGTAAAAGGAAGAGCAAAAACGCAAGATGAGTCAATGGGGTGATGTAGCAAATATTAACCATAGACCACAACGTCAACGAAAGTTGAGCATCAATAAATAACAAACTTATTGAAGCTAAAGATGCATGTAAAAGGTTCTTGTGCTATGTTGTTAAGAAAATGATCTGTCTTGTTTTCATTTAAGTGTAATCATCGAATACTAGTTTATATTCGTTTGTACACGAAACATTTTTTTGCTTATTTATCCTCACGTAACAATAATTTCCTGAACTTGCAAACATGATCAAACCAAATGCTTCACATATTTTGAAAAATTTCAAGGCCCGCTACCACTTCTACCTATAGTGATCAAGTAGCTAAGAGCAGCATTGCTGCTCCATTATTTGGCTCATAAATCAAGGATATACACTTTAAACAATGACAAAATGCAAGACGAGGAGCGCACTTGTAAGAGACCGCTAGCAATCATTGGCTTGAAAACATTCAGCTCAAAATGGCCATTTGATCCGCCCACTGTAATGGCTACATTATTTCCCATAACCTGCAAAAGATAATATGTTCTGATTATTTTTCAATTTAGAGATGCTCATCGACTAAATGGAGTGACCAGAGGACACTCCTCGACTCCGTAACTTAAGAGATAATAAAATTTGACTCTAGTATATTAACTACTCTCAAATTGGCTTGAGAGAGATTGAAATTGAAGGTAAAATTCTTACCCGTGCACAGACCATGGTAAGAGCCTCACATTGGGTAGGGTTGACTTTCCCCTGCAATAGAATAGGTTCAGTGAAGTGATATGGAGTAGCTTTGTCAACTTAAGGTTCTAAGACCCAAGCTACTGGTTGCTTCAATTAGTACTTGCAATAGTAGTTACGATATTGTCTTTACCGGCATAATACTGCTGCCAGGCTCATTTTCCGGAAGAATAAGTTCGCCAAGGCCACAACGGGGACCACTGTGTTAAGCACAAAACATGTGAACAAAATACAACGGAAAAGGAATGACAATGATAGAAGGTAATAACTCTTGCTCTGCTGGTGAACTGACCTTCCCAAAAAACGAATGTCATTAGCAATCTTCATGAGAGAAGTAGCTACAGTGTTAAGGGCACCACTTGTCTCCACAAAAGCATCATGTGCAGCCTGGTCAGCACATAGAGGAGGATATAAATTTCTTTTTCTTATATGATTGAAAAAGATTACACATGGTCACTTAGTTATCTCCCTACAACACGGAAGAGAGAACAAGAGAGAAAAAAAAGTGTAAGGGACAAGGCATGGATAGCAAAAGCATTACCAGGGCTTCGAACTTGTTTTCTGCAGTGACAAAAGGTAAACTAGTTTCCTTAGCTACTGCTGCAGCTAACTTTACATCAAACCTGCACAAGAGTATCTTCAATTGGTGATGCGTCGAAGAAAAGCCCCCAACTGTCACTATTGTCTAAGAATCACTAAAGTAAACTTGAAACATATCTAGAGAGAAAACAGCCTCAAACAACCTATCTACGATTGGCCATATCTTGCTTCCTCATTTCAGGCAGTCAGCCCAAGTTGCTAAAGTTATAATTGAATCACCCGAATGCTAACAGGTAAGATTTGATGAGAACCAGAAATGTAAAGCAGAGCCATGACCATTATATCATGGGTGGCACACATTGAGGTGAGATTGAAGAAATTATGTTAGGATAAACCTACCCTTTCTTTGTATTCAGACCAGTACCTACAGCAGTACCACCTTGTGCAAGCTGCTCAAACCTCAACTGTCAGAACTCTGAAAATAAGCAACATTGAGAGCAAGAACATATGTATCTCCTACGAACCTGGTACATACGAGGTAGAGTGCAATTGACACGGTCAATTCCATACTTAACCTGCAATAGGAACATTCTGGATGAATTGCATGCTCTATGTTGTCACATAAACTATCATGCTTTTGTACAACCAGAAATATGAACAATTAAATTTTCCATTTTTCGGTTGCCAATAGATATAGAGGCTCTCGGAGCCACTGGCTAATAATCAAGCGGGCATCCAAGTACATACATAACAGACTACAACTAAGCATGCGGGATTTGGAACTTAATATCGGTGCTTCCTGAAGTGCAGACTTAAATTTGTGCTACCACTAGACTACAGCAGAAAGGAAGCTTACTTGGGTACAATAGCCACTAAACTCTTGCCCCACTGTCAAAGGAGTTGCATCCTGAGTGTGAGTTCGTCCAATCTTGACAATATCCTTAAATTCGATGGACTGTTAAGGCAAAAGAAGGAAAATGATCTAATTGATTGTAATAGAGGTAAGCATTGCGTGTTACAACATCTGCACTAGCACCATCTTTAAGATAATGAAGTCTCTGGAGAAAACGGGTGCAAGAACTATAAGAGAAACACACAAATAGCCAACGCACATGCACAAATGTGCATGGTGAACAAACAAAAGTGCAGTGGGTGAGTGTGTGCAGAATCTTTCAGCATAGTCACATTAATTAGAAACTCCATTGAAGGAAGAAACAACATGACCTAAAGAAAGCTCAGTGTCATTGCACACAAATAAGCACTACATATATATGAGCCCAAACACTGTACTTGTGAAGCTTGTCCCATGTGTATATCACATGTTGCTTAGGCTAATGAATATGGGAAGCAAAAAACATCCACAAAAACTAGGATTTTTCACAATGTGAAGTAGTGGATAGGGATCTTTCCTCCGCACAGTCTTATGCATGAGCATAACTTGGAAATTCTTTAAAAGAATTGGCATCGACAATCTAAAAGAGACAAAATAAAGGTATATAGTTTAAAAAGAAGAACAATAAAGTTTACTTGAAGATTGAAGGTGTCATGTACAAAAGGGCCAAAATAATCTCGAATGGTGAAACATTCGTGCTGAGAGAAAGAAAGCTGCATTAACCTAGAGTATTTCCTTATCCTTCGAAGCAAAAATATCAAATGATGCAAACACAGAGCATTGCTAAGGGAGCACTTCAACAATTATCCAACCTTTGATATAGAATAAAGAATTGTTTTAGGTCTTAACAATTATCAAACCTTCGACTGAAGAGAAGAATGCAAGTTCCCCAGACTTGGCAATAGTCTTGAATTTATTTCCATTACAGCCGCAATATGCATCACCTACAATATGAGAAATACCATAACGCATTTGTTTAAGAACAAACTTTCTAGTTCTTTATTCTCTTATAGACGATATAGAGTTCACATCAATACATGCGCCGGATCCGATCCCTTTTAGGCTTAAAAGAAGTGGGAGAAAACGGTCAAGGATGACACTTTGCATCAAGTGACAGAGGTATTCCAGGTGATGAAGAAAACAAGGCTTACAGTTGGGAAAGTGTCGTTAGAAGATTGAGATCGGTTCACATGATCATTTGGGTGCACAGACTTTTCTCCACGCTTACGGCCAAGGATTTCGGCTGCTCTGTTTGCAATCACCTACAATAGCCCATGAATTGAAAAACATAAATCATTAGGAAAAGAAATCATCTAGCGATTACCATCATCCTGCTTCGACATTCACATGAAATAACAAATCAAACTGCCCTTATTCCCCTTCCAGAAAAAAGAAAACTCCAAATCCCTCACTTCGAAGTTCGTAAGGATTGTCGCGAGACATGATTCTCTCGTACAAAATAGGACTTCCCAGTAGCATGAAGGATGCCAGATAAAAATATGAGCGACCCAAACGAGAAACATGGCAACAATGTTTCAGTGGCAATCCGCATAGGCATTAGCATATTGTAGTGAAAAGCACAAGGCCTTAGAAGCCTTGTTGTATACATATAATTGCACTCACCTCATTGGCATTCATGTTACTTTGAGTGCCACTGCCAGTCTGCCATATGACAAGGGGAAAATGATCATTTAATTTTCCCTCAGCTACTTCTTGAGCTGCTTGCATTATGGCTCCTCCTATGGAAGGATCGAGACCGTATTCCATGTTAACCTGAGAATTATAGCCTTGACACAATCAATTACCTTCTACAACGTGTTTTTGAAGTAAATATGACATACGATGGTGATGACAATTAAATAGACGTATGGAATGTGAATAACACATCCTGCTTCATAAAAGTTTCAACTGATTTTCCCAGATTATACAGCTTCAAAGTTCAAGACATTAATTATTAGATATGAGAATGCCATTTCCTTTTTTGTTATTATGGCTTTGTGCGTTTTGCGAAAAATATGATGTTTCTGAAAAATATTTTCTAGGAAGGTATTTTTCAGAAAAATATAATTATTTTTCAATATTTGGGTGAAATATGAAAATGAATTGAAAAATATTTTCTGTTGTTTGATAATAGACACTTTTTCCTCCATACACTCATCATCATCATCATCATTATCATTGTCGTCGTCGTCATCGTCCTCATCATCATCGTCGTTGTCATCATCATCATCATCATCATCATCATCATTTTTCGTTATTTTTAATTTAAAAAAAATTGATTTTCAATTATTTTATTTAAAAAATGTTGGCCACAGCAACAGTCACAAGCGAACCTCAAGCACGCTAATGAGCATGGGGCTTGCCCACCTCTAGCGAGCTTAGGCTTGTCGTTCGGTGAGCGAGAGCCACCGGCCTCGAGCCTTAAGCTCAATGCTTTTGCTCGCTAATCCGGTGAGTGGCAAGCCTAAGCTTGCTAGAGGTGGGCGAGCTCAAGATTCACCTATGGCTAGTCCCCAGTCGTTGGCCGAGAAAGAAGAGGAGGAAAATAAAGAAAAAAATAAAAAATAATTCGAATTTTTTTAATAATAAATTTTTTTTTAAAAACAAAGAAAGAAGTGGGGCTTGTAGAAGTGTGAGATAAGAAAAAGTAAGTGAGGAAAATGTTTTTCATTTTTCAAAAGTAGAAAATATTTTCTCTATTTTAGAATACTTTTTTTCTTTCATGGAAAATATTTTTTCCAGATAATTCCTTTATTGTGAACCAAATGCTAGAAAATTCGAAGAACATTTATTTGAAAATTATTTTTCATGAAACAAACGAAACCTACAAAAGGGTAGAGCAAAGAGTGGTAAGCTAAAGTGTAACTAGTGGGTTCACTAGCGTCGGAACGGCACAACATTATCAGTATAAAACGAGAAAGGGCCTAAAAATGACAAGTCCTTTTGCGCGAGAAAATATTAGGTACCCATATGATAGACCCTCAGGCATAACTCAGCCATACAAAGTAATCCCGAAACGAATTCACCAGAAAAGCCAAAAAGGGATCAGTCGAAGAACACGACCTTGGCAGCACACTTCTTCAGGACCCCGAAAGCTCGAATAATCGGCTCGGGCATCCGCTCCCGCTCGCCTCCGATGTCGAAATTCTGCAGCGACCTCTGCGTCTGCGCTCCCCACAATCTACACACGAAAAACGAACCATCAACTTCGAAACGTTTAAAGCAGCCAGACGAATGCCCCGCGCTTCATCGATTCTCGGTTGCGCGGGCAAAAATACGCGCTTTGGACAATGGCCGAAAGACACTTTCGCAGTATGGTCGAGAGGTGATGAGAACTAGCAAAGACAAAAGGGTAAGGGACGAACTTGTTCGCGGGAACGAGGATGGGTCCAAAAGTGTCTCTTTCCTCCCGGAAACCAGTCGAACCCCAAGCACCGTTGGCGCCCGATACGCTTGAGATACCCATATGACCGCAACGAGAAAGAGAGAGAGAGAGAGAGAGAGAGAGAGGGGGGTTTAAGTGTTCATTTACGGTTCAAGTGTTCATTCATGTGAATTTATAGAGAAGTTCAGGTGCCCAAATTCCTGGGACAACTCTGAGCCCTCAAAGGCTTCTTCATCACGATGACGGGGGAGGGAGAGAGACAGAGAGAGACAGAGACAGACTGGTCGAACTTGACGTGGGCCCGAGGAAGTCAGAGCTTTTTCCCGGAATATGTGAAAACGATGCGGATGGAGATGCGGGGAGAAGAAGAAGGGAGGCGAGTCAGAGGAGAGTGCTGAGGTAAGGCAGAGGAAGTCAATGCTTTTTCCCGGAAGATGTGAAAACGATGAGGAAGGAGACGTGAGGCGAACCAGAGGAGAGCGCGAGGGAAGGGAAGGGACGGCAGCAGAGAGAGAAAAATGTTTAGGTGTAATTAGATTTCCAAGGAAAATCACTTCTTTTTTTTATTTTAAATATTGATCTTTTTATCTAATTCTCCAAACTAGAATATACATTCAATCATTTATTTGTAGTACAGCAAAAGTTAGTGATAATTCTTACATGGAATGAATCATGTTAGTACAATACTCGTACTTTTGTACGGGACTTACGTACGGGACTTTCAATAAGACTTTCGTCTTCCATACATAGAGAAAAGCACTCCATCTTTTGCAGGAAACCAAATTATGCACGCATAAAACTCAATCCCGTATTATGCTCAGCAAAAATATATTGATTTTATTTAGCCGGCTAGTGATGTGACATGCTGTCGAGAGTCATTTATATATATGATTGATTTTAATATAGTTTGATTTTATATATATAATATTTGCCTGTTTTCCAAGACTAGTAATGGGATGCAATAGTTAAGTAAGGTGAACCTATAGAATTCGTGTCATTTAAATAAATCTACGATAATGAGTGATTTAATAATATGTAATGTTCTAGTATGTCAAGCGTGTTACCTTTTATTTTTTTCACTCAAATATTTATTATGAACATGTGGGAGCACATTAAAACATTCCCAATATGTCAAACAATCACACAAGCTTAATAAAATACATATGCGTCTTCTTTATATTTATAATAATATTATACTATAATGTCCAAGAAAAACACAAAATACTAAACTCCTGAGAAGGGTTAGCCGGCTATGATGTGTATGTGGAGAGTCATTTGTATATATGATTTATTTTAATATAGTTTGACTTTATAAATATAATATTTTTGTGTTTTCCAAAACTAGTAATGGGATACAATAGTTAAGTAAGGTGAATCTATAGAATTTGTGTCATTTAAATAATTCTAGGATAATGAGTGATGTAATAATATGTAATGTTCTAAAACGTAAAGCATGATACCTTTTATTCTTTTACTCAAATATTTATTATGAGCATGCGGGAGCACATTAAAACATTCACAATATCCTATGTCAAACAATCACACAAGCTTAATAAAATATATATGCATCTTCTTTATATTTATAATAATATTATAATAAAATGTCCAAGCAAAACGCAAACTACTTAATTCCTGAGAAGGGTTAGCCGGCCAATGATGTGAATGTGGAGAGTCATATATATATGATCGATTTTAACATAGTTTGACTTTATAAATATAATATTTTTGTGTGATTTCTCATTAAATAGTACAAAACTAGTAATGAGATTCAATAATTAAGTAAGGTGTTTCTATGGAATTTGTGTCTTTTAAATAGTTCTAAGATCATGTGTGATGTTCCACGACATCACACGACACATATGGTTTTTTATTCAAATATTCATTATGAGCACGCGGAAGCACATTAAAGTGTTCACAATATCATATATCAAATGATCACGCGAGTTTAACAAAATACATATGCATCTTCTTCTTCTTTTTTAACACTATTATTATGATACAACATCCAAGCAAAACACAAAATACAAAATTCCTGAGAAGAGTTATGTGTTGCCCTGAATATGTCACAGTTAATGCATTTACTAAAGTCTTTTTACTTCTTTTTTTAAGCATGTAGAAGCGTGTACAATTAAAGAACACCTCTGACATATAAAAATTCAAAGGAATATACGCAGAATTTCATTTCTACAAATATATATTTCAGACGACAGGTTCGGGGTACACTAAGAGACAAGCTAAAGATACCACTATTCTACACTACACCCAAAAGCTCTAGTAGTTACATCATCCCGACTTGGATACTACGTATGTACTATGTTTGTCTCTCACCTACAGTACATCTAAAATCTTGGTTTGGTCTTCCCAAAATGTTGCTAATATGAGAAATAATAATCAACCACAAGTGAGCACAAAGCTCAGCAAGCAAACTACTAACTTGTCTATACCATATAAGTCAATAACAGTATATATGAGAAAGTTTAAATATAAAAGACAGAATATTATTATGATATCAACTTATGTGAGAACCTTTCTCAAAATCCGGATAGCAAATGGAAAACATTCTCTTTAAAACAATAACTCAATAAAGCTTAAATCAAACTTAGGGATGCAGTTGATTATTTTTACTGTGAATTGACTGCCATTATCTTCATGGGAATGTTGTTACCCACGGGGCATCTCACACCCATCTGGCATTGTGAGGACATATGGGGGAACTGTGTTACACACCTTAGGCTTCCAGAGGAATTGAGTTACCCCTCTAGGCATCCCCATTACCACCTGAGGCATCGTCGTCCTAAAAGATTGATAGCATTTGTAAAATTATATACTCCTACCATGGTGTAGTAATTCAATAATTCAATTTAAAAATGTCATCCACTGAGTTAATGTACAAGAACAGTTCAGTGTCCACCATCAACTATTCTTGATAAGCTAGAGAAGTGAAACAAAATAGTTAGTTGGTAGTACCAAATCAAAAGATGGGTTATAAAAAGGAGTTTATTCAAAATCTAAAATCAACAATAAAAGGGGCAGTTCGCTCGTATGTAGAAATCACTAGAGATTACTAAATAAGTTCCAAAAATTATGAAACTTTAATACGATATAGATAGACTCTGGGGAATGTTTTTCATGAAGAACTCAAGACCTGGTTCAACTTGTACAGTCTCAATAATTTTACATAAATTAGGTCAAAATAGGGTAGATTTCCATAATAAAATAGATACAAAAACGAGCATTTCGAATGCCTAATTGAGTTCCTAAAATCATGGAAAAATTTCACGTTATAATTTAAGATGTGATCTAAAATTTTATGAAGGAACTAGTCCTAATCTTTTGTTAAAAATCTGTAAAAAAAATAGGAACTGAGTAAAGGTCCGAAAATTGTCTATGAAAACATATTTGAACTCGTATGGTTTTCCAAATATATTTTGAACGTATGAAGTCTAAAAATTTTGAAATTAAAGTATGTCATAAAACAAGGTATAATGAGCAACTTAGTGAAGAAAGTCTCATCAAATTCATATCACCAAAACCAGCATAAAATTGGCAAAATCACTATTTATAGTAAATTGACCCAAAAAGAACCATAACCTCGGATTCGTCTACGACTCGTGCCATTTAAGCTCAAATTAGTGCAAATATCAGAATCCAGCATTTCAACAATGCATTAGTAAACTTAATGAACCATAATTTCAGCTATATGTTTTTCAAAATCATGACTAACACAACTAGGCACAAAATTATTCGAGACGACTACAATTTGAGAAATTCGACCTCAACATGCAGCAATCAACCTACATAGCATAAAAAGGAAGGCAATTTACTTGCAACACAAGCTGTTGATGAACATAATCAAGCACGAATTTGATCTAGGTGACTAAAACTCGAGGAAATCAATTTTGATGTACGGAAATTAACCTACGTAGCATAAATGGGTAGTAATCCACTTGCCTTGCGCTTTCGGAATGCTTGGCGTAATTTGGCCGCGTTTAACAATCACTTTGCCAAGGATCTTTAGCCCCCTAAAAGCCTTTGGGCCAAATATTTAGTGTTTGGCAATTTTTTTTTTTACTTGCCTTTGCCAAAAGCAAGCCTTCCCAAGGCTGAAAGCCCAAGGCGGGTTGGTGGCTGCCTTGGGCATTCGGCCTTCTCGAAAGGTTGAAAGGAGAGTAAGGCAAAAAAGTTTCTTCCACAAATGTCCTCACTAACATTTCGTTTTTCCAATTTTGTCCTCGTGTGACTATTCACCTTCTTCTTCGTAGGGATTGGCCGGCGAAGTTGCACGAAGTTGCGAGGGGCCGGCGACAAGCTGGATAGAGGTTAGCATGAGGCTGGTGTGTCACGGCGACCATCGGCAGCCAGTCGCGTGACCTTGGTGACCCCCTGTGAGTCGCGTCACCACGACCGCTGCAACCCTGACGACGCTGCGTTCCTCGGCAGATTTGGGTCACTAGAGGTCGTGTGGCCTAGATCTGGGTCGCGACGACCAAAATCACGCGCAGATGGGTCACCGGAGGTTGCGCGGCCCAAATGTGGGTCGCAGCGACCTCCGGCGACCAAAATCACGGGCAGATTTGGGTCGCCAGAGGTCACTACAACCCAGATCTGGGCCGCGCGACCTCTGGCGACCCAAATCGAGCGATCGGGATCACGTGATCTAGTCGCGACAATCTGGTCACGGTGTGGTCCCGCAGAACCAGATCGAGCGGCCTAGCGACCTCCACACGGAGGTCGCCGAGGCAGCTCGATGGGTTGCGACAACCCTCGCCGTCACGTCCTCCGCACGGCAACCCTTGCCGGATGCTTGCCCCTATTTGGACCGCTTGCCCTTGGTTGGCGTACCAACCAATTCTCATTTTTTCCTTTTTTTTTTAACGACAAAGGTCTTTTGCAAAGTTAACTTGTCCAAACGCTAATTTGCTCAAAATACTTCACAATGGACTTTCACAAATACGATTTACTAAACACAATTTGCATTTCTAAAAACTCCTTTAGCTCAAAGGCATTTACATTTTCTCAAGGACTTTCCCCAAAAGTCTTCCCAAACGCTCCCTTTGATGACTAGCCGATGAGGCCATGGGATGGTGTGTGGGTTGCTTGAGTTAAGGAGGTCGTTGACGAAGGTTGAATGGATGGTAGGTCATGGCATCGAGCGACAAGGAAGGGAATGAAGCTGTGAGGGTTCGATGAGGATGAAAATTCAGTGAAGATACTAGTGCAATAAAGAGGGTCGTGAGGTGAGGGAAAAGGAGGGAACGGTCTCTTTTTTACACTTCGACTTCCCCTACTTCCACCACCTTGGCTAAGATGAGTCAACCATTATGGCTAAGTAGAGTTGAAATTTTTAACTAAGTGGTGTGGCTGTTATAGGGTGGTGCGGTGGAGACACGATGAGGCATAGTGGTTTGGTGAGATGACAATGGTGGCAATGATGATGGCTTGGTATTTAAGGCTGCTAGGTTCTATTGAGCAATGACCTAGATGTTATAAGATAGGGTCACCTAACTTCAACATAATACTCCTGCATTAAAAATCCTACCTATACAAAAGTCATCGACATGTGGCCGTCGCCGTTGAAACCCCTCAACAATCCAATTATCTCATTGTTGATATTCAGGTACTGCATGACAAACTAATGGAGAATTCATTCAAAAAGTCCTATGTCAACCTATACAATGGAGGTACAGTTAGTATATATTACAACTTATTCGGGTACAAACATGTCTTCATAAACATAGTCAAAATGCATAAGAGCTCCAAAAAGTAGTGGGGGTTTACATGTCTAAAAAATAAAGGAGTGAGCTGAAGCCTAATAAATGAAATCCCTATGTCCAAGGTAGGAGATCATCTCACTACTCAACCTAGTACATGTAAAGCTCAACATCCATCTACATACAAATCAATTGTGAGAATTAATTGAAAAAATGGATATACTAATTTATCTAGTATGTTATATTGATGGAAATCATGTATAATATCACACGAGATTATTCACTTGAATGCAAGTAAATGACATAATACATTGTGATGCATGATTATCACCGATTAGTACATTCATAGTCATGTATGCACATGGTCATGCGTCATATCAATTATTTCATCTGATTTTATCTCATTTTGACTCCCAAGGCATTCCAGCCCTAGGGCATTCCCCACACACAGGACATCTCCACTCTAAGGCATCCTGAACACTCCTGGGGCATCTCAACTTTAAGACATTTCGACTCTACGGGGCACTCTAATTCCGGGGCATCATCCCCCACAAATATATGGGTGATGGAACACAATATAATGATTTCCATATATAATCATATAACAACATTTATTTATTATTCTTTTCATAATCACTTAAAAAGACAACATTCCGTACATGACATTATCTGATGTGAATCATTGCCAAAATACAATCACTATTTATTTTTCGTGCATCACATACAAAAAGAGTAACTTATGTCTTTTCATTTCTTATGCAAGTAATCATAAAGTTCTTAGAAAATCAGCGACATGCACATCAATAGTCCAAATAATCAATAAAGTGAGCAATCCACAACTCAATGTGCACATTGAAAACCCAAATAATCAACAACAATTAACGAATAAATTGGTTACTTAGCCAAATTACAATAATATCACTTTTTGGTCTAATCGTTCCGTCTTCACTTTTTATACTACCGAATATCATGGAAGTCAATTAATAACAACCTCGGTATGTAGAAACTCATCTATTCAAATCATATGAACACAACAATTCAACATGAAATCATTATAACTTTCTCGAACCCAATATCAAGTTCAAATTACAATTGTCAATTATCAAACAACCAAGTCAAGAGTACTAAGTAGATCATTCTAATTTAGTTCTTAGGATTTCATTGACCTTGAAAATGACTTGATAACTTAAAGCTTCAGTCACCCTAAAACAAAACAAATAAAATCGAAAATCAACAATTCTTTTATTTATTTTTTTAATGATGAAACCCAAGAGTAAAAAGTAGTATGGCTCATTAACTCACCTCGTCCACACGTGAAAGATTTAAGATAGAAACACAAGTATGGGACCTTTGCTTTTACTCATGGGATTCGAAAACAAAAGATCAAAGAAGAAAGTTGGTATGGTAGTTGGAAGTTAGTGGAGTGGGATTCTTATTTTGAAACTTGAAGACCCACTTATTTGACCAAGATACTACTCAAGAGTTATTAAGAAGGATGAACAAATATCATTATTTTAAAATCATTAGACCTACAAATACGAGGGTTTGTGTGTTCCAATATGCTTCGAGTGGCCCTCAATAAGTTGCTAGAGTGCAAATGGTTTAATAAGATTCACTACAAGAAGATATCTTAGGAGGGTTCCTTCTTGGCCAAGTAACAATGATGAGTCATGAGGGCATTAAATGACAAAAGATAAAATTGTCGATGTAAGGTACGACCTCAAAGCTCATCTAGACTCAATGTCATAAAAAGAATGTGGTTAAAGATGATTGGTGGAAAAATGAGAGAGAGGGAGAGCTACTTCTTGGCAAAGTAAAAATGAATGGATAATGATGTACTAAATGATATCAATACCAAGCTAGGTTCAATGTTTCTAGAAACATGTGGGTTAATATGATTGGTAGAAAATGAGGAGAGACGTGTACAATTTAGAGAAAGCCTAATGGCTCAACCATGGGTTTCTAAATACATACACACATATATATAGTCAACTTACCGAAGTTTTTATTAAATAAGTACATAAATAGGGAAACCAATGTCCATTCGAATCATTGATAAATCCCAAAATATGAAGAACCCACAAAAATTATTAGTAAACAATACTGAATGCTAGGAAAATTTAAATCCTATAAAGCTAAACTTGAAAATCTCAAATGTGAAATTTGAAGTTTATCCGTCCACATCTTCAACTAATATAGTAGTAAATCAATTTCCATCTCATTACACCATCAACCCACACATCAACCTTTATTGATTTAAATTTAATGCATTAGACTCGGCCAACTACATCATAAAATATCATCCTAAATATTATTACCAGACATAGAAAAAAAAATTATGGACGTCACATAATGGGTAAACTTTGCTTATTTGTAATATTTCATGATAACATCAATTTATGATTTTATTGTAATAATGCCCAACTTGTTCGATGTACTTTTAAGAAAAATTACCATATATTCTGTATAATATCCCAAACAATATAAATTCCAAACATACATGTGTAGTAATTACAAAGAGATATTCTTCTCGCATCCAAATTTTGCCATCTCTTCCTCCTCCTACCCAACTCTTCAACCGCAAAACTAGGGTTTTTTTTTTTTTTTTAATGGAGAAATTTTTTCTTGTTTTAAAATATAGCATCTCATATCCAAAAAAAATTTCTATCAATATATGTATGGCATTCGACCCAAAGGGGTATGTGTTGGAAAAAACTCATTTGATATTTTGAAGTTGACAAAACTTATTTAAAGTCTATTATGAAGATTTCCAGACTTCTATGTCAAAATCTAAAGATGACCAGACTTGAGTGTCAAAGTTTGAGGACTCTTAGACTTTGTGTCAAAGTCTGCCCATATTGACAAATTTCGGTCTGAATGCTACTAAAGAATGAAGATTTATCCAGATGCGAGATTTTGTTTATCTTTTCAGGAGTTCGGTTCGTATGGTTTATGGATAGCCTTTTGGTCGGATATATCACCTACATGATTGATTATCTTTATTGAAATCAATTTAGATAATCAAATCTTTTCAGATTGCAAGTAAATATGGAAAGAATCTATTTATGGAAACCAAGATCTTAATTGTATGAGCGAACGAGATTGATGGACTTTCATCACAATCTTCAAACGGCTCGAGATCTCCTTGATTAATTCCGTTCAACGAGTAAATTGAAAGAATTCATTTGAAAGTGCCAACGGTCGAGAATTCATGAAGGGGTATTTAAGGTGGACTCTCTAGTTGTTCGATAGAATACGTGAAAGAGAAATTTCAAAGTCTGAAACTTTCCATTTCCTTGTTACTTCAAATACTGAGCTCAAAGTTGTATACAAAAGAGAGAAACTCATAATGAGACTTCGAGAGAGACTAGTAGAGACTCTTTACTGTGAAGTCAAGATCGCAAGGTTGTAAAATCTCTTTTGATTCTTAGTGAAATCTAGCCAATAGGCTGTCATCGTGGAGAGTGGACATAGGCTTAATCTAAGTTGAACCACTATAAATTTTGTATTCTTATTCTCTTCCATAAACTCATTTATTTTGTTCGTAGTTCTATTTAACTACTAAAGTTTGAACTTGCTTTATTCTTCAGACTTAGTTTCAAAAGCGAAATATTTACTATTCCTTATGAAAAATTATCTTCACATTTATTCACCCCCTCTAGGTGTTCATACTAGCACTTACAATTGGTATCAGCCTATGTGCTTATTTCATTGAAGTGTTTTTACTTCTAAGCTAAAGATCTATGGTTAGTATTTTAGCTCCAAGATTGGTTGAAGGTCAAAGCAACACCAGACCTCCTTACTTTGATGGGAAAGAGTACAATATGTGGCAAAACAAGATCAATGTATTTCTGAGATCGAAAGATCCCCTAGAGTGGGATGTGGTAGAAAAATGGATCAATCCCAAAGTTACATCAACCTTAGAAAGAGGAAAAGAAATTGTAGATGTTGGCGAAACAACACAAGTAGAACAAGAGACAAGCTCTTGATGCTAAAGCTATTTACTCTTTATACTATGCCTTATCTCCTACTGAGTATAACCGAATTTCTTCTTGTGAAATAACGAAAGAAATTTGGGACATATTACATGTTACCTATGAAGGAACTGATCGAGTAAAGGAAACGAAAATCAATATTCTACTCAGACAGTATGAAGCCTTCAAGATGACACCTGAAGAATCCATTACTGATATGTTCAGTCGCTTCATAGATATTATAAACGGCTTGGCTTATTAAGGTCGACCAATCTCAGGACCAATGAAAGTTAATAAATTGTTGCATGGACTTTCTAAAGAATGGAATCATGTGAAGATATCAATTAGAGAAACTCAAAGGATCATGCCTCTATCCATAAACGAACTAGTAGGCATGCTTCAATCATATGAAGTGGAGCAGATCAATGAGGAAGAAAATCAAAGAGGTAAGAAGTCAATTGCTTTAAAATCTAACGATGATTCTGATGATACAGATTCAGATGACGATATGAATTATGAGGAGCTAGCGCTTATGATTAAAAAGTTCAGAAAGTTGAATAGAAAGGGAAGAATATTCAACTGGAAGAAGTAGAACACACAAAATTTTCAAAAAAACCCAGCGATGATAATGAAACTAACAAAGATGTAATATACTTCGAATGCAAGAAAAATGGACATATCAAACCCAACTATCCTTTGTTGAAGAAAAAGAAATGAAGAACTGAGAAATACAAAAATGCTCTCAAAGATGAAACCTAGAGTAACACCGAGAGTGAAGAAAGTGAAGAGAAATATGCCAATATATGTCTGATGGCCCATTTTGATTCGGACTTAGAATAAAAAACAGACTCTAATTCAAATTCAGATCAAGAAGTTAAGGTAAGTAACTTAAAAATTCATGTTAAAGTCTCGAAGTACATAGAAGAACCTTGTCTCAGTCTCAAAACCTCTCTTAAAAGGATCTCCGAACTAAAAAGGGAGAATTTTAAACTCAAGCAACATGAAATTTCTTGGAAAGAAAAGTTTGAAAGTTTGGATAAAATTTTCGTTAATTTGAAAGAAAATTATGATTCTCTTGCTAAGGAAAATGCTATTATGAAAGAAGACATTTTAAATATTTCAAAAAGATTTTTAAAAGGATATGACAAGTTGGAGAAAATTCTTTCAGTACAAAGACCCTATTTTAACAAATCTGGTTTAGGTATGACTTCATAAACCATTCCATTGATTGATTTTCTCAAAGTAAAAGAGAGACTCAAACAAAGACTTGCAAATGCATTTTACAAAAATCATTTTCAAAGAGTTTTTGTAAAACCTCTTTGTTGAAGTGCACTTAAATGTTCAAAGTGTAACAGCTCAAAACATTTTGAAAAAGAATGTTTAAACTTTGGAGACCTATTAAGAAGGACTGGGCAAAGATCGTTTTTAATGCTAACTTTCTTGGACCTAAGAATATTTGGGTACTAAAGAAAACTTAAGTTCTTCTTATGATCGCAGGTCATTATCAAAAGAAAAATCAAATGGTATTTGGATAGTGGCTGTTCGAGGCACATAATAGGGGACTCAAGCTATTTTATAAAGCTTGTTAGATTGAATGCAGAAAAAATTTTCTTTTGGAGGAAACAACAATGGAATAATTATAGGTTGTGGAACTGTGAAGATTGGAAGCCTGACTATCAATAGTGTTTCCTTGGTGGAAGGTTTGAACTATAATCTTCTTAGCATAAGTCAGCTTTGTCACACTGGATTCAAAATCAACTTCAAAGAAGGTATTTGTTCTGTAACAAGTCAAGACTTCTCCCAATCCTTCACTGGGCGAAGGCATGGAAATATTTATCTTATGGATGTAAACTCAGAAAGTTCTCAGTGCCTTATATCAATTCAAGACGAAGCAAGTCTTTGGCATCAAAAGCTTGGTCATGTTAACATGAAGCAAATTGCCAAGATTTCTTCTAAAAAACTTGTTTGTGGTCTTCCCAACCTAGCTTATCAAAAGTCAGAACTATGTACTCAATGTGTTATAGGAAAACGGGTTATAAGTACTTGTAAACCTGTAAATCAAGTTTCTATCAATCGAGTTTTGCAGCTTCTGCATATATATCTTTTTAGACCAACTAGAACTCAGAGTATTGATGGAAAGAATATTGCCTAGCAATCGTGGATGATTACTCTTGCTTCACTTGGGTCTTTTTCTGGCAAGTAAGTCTGAAGCCTTCTCATATTTCTCAAAGTTTGCAAAGAAGGTTCAAAATGAAAAAAAAAGGTTATGCTATTTCAAGCATACGAATTGATCATGGAGGTGAGTTTGAGAATCGGGATCTTGCGAAGTTCTGTGATGAATATGGTTTTTAACATGTTTTCTCTTCTCCATACACTCCAGACAAAATGGGGTTGTGGAAAGGAAAAATATATCATTACAAGAGATGGCTAGAACCCTCTTAATTGAGAGCAATATATCCTTTCGATTTTGGGTAGAAGTAGTTTCTATAGCTTACTACATCATCAACAGAGTGTTCTTGATGCCTATCCTAGAGAAAACTCCTTATGAAGTATATAAAGGGAAGAAACCAATTGTTTCCTACTTCCATGTCTTTGGTTGTAAATGTTTTGTTTTAAATAATGCAAATGATCGAACTGGAAAGTTTGAAGAAAAACCAGACGAAGGAATCTTCCTTGACTATTTTACTTCAAGCAAGGCTTATAGGGTCTTTAACAAGAAGAATTAATCTGTGGAAGAATCTATGAACGTCAAGTTTCAAGATTATATGCAGAATGTACCAAACCAGACTCAACTTGAAGAGTCTGAACCCGTTTCAGACTTTACAAAGTTTACTTCTCCCGAAGAGATTTAGACTTCTGGAGAACAACAACAAACAAATCGAGAAGTTTCAATCGAAGCAGAGGATCAACAAACTTTCCAACCAAGCAGCAACTGGAAGCACAAGTCAAGTCATCCCAAAGAACTCATCATTGGCAACATTGATGAAGGAATTTGAACCAGATCCAAAAGGCAAGAAGAGTTGAGTGCTCTAGCATTTGTTTCTGAGATAGAACTAAAAGGTGTAGATGAAGCCTTATATGATGAAAGCTGGATCGAAGCCATGTAAGAAGAGCTCAGATAGTTCGGCATCAATAATGTTTGGGAGCTAATTCCAAAACCTAAATGTAAATCTATAATTGGGACAAAATGGAGCTTCAGGAACAAGATGAATGATAAAGGAAAATTCATCAAGAACAAAGCAAGACTCATGGCCAAAGGATATACTCAAGAATAAGAAATAAACTATGATGAGACCTATGCACCAGGAGTGAGGTTAGAAGCAATTAGATTATTACTTGCTTTTGTTTGCTATAAAAATTTTAGGTTATTCCAAATGGATGCCAAAAGTACATTTCTTAATGGATTCTTTCAAGAAGAAGTTTATGTGAAACAACCATTAGAATTTGAAGATCTAAGAAAGCCAGACTCAGTCAATAGATTGAAAAAGGCCTTGTATGGACTGAAGCAAGCACCTTGAGCCTAGTATGAAATGTTGAGTAAGTTTCTAATTCAAAACGGTTTTTGAAAAAGGGAAAGTAGATACTACTTTGTTCATAAAGAGAGAAGGAAAATATTTTTTACTGGATGTAGATGATATAATCTTTGGTTATTCTAATGAAAATCTATGCAAGAAATTTTCAAAGTCTATATAGGATGAATTCAAGATGAGCATGATGGGTGAGTTAACTTTCTTTTTGGGATTGCAAGTCAAACAATCGAAGAAAGGTATATTCATTCACCAAGAGAAATATGCCAAAGATCTGATCAAGAAATTTGGGTTAGAGAATTGCAAAAAGACAGAGACACCTATGTCAAGTTCCTCGAAGGTGGACA
Organism: Eucalyptus grandis; assembly: GCF_016545825.1. Taxonomy (NCBI): domain Eukaryota; kingdom Viridiplantae; phylum Streptophyta; class Magnoliopsida; order Myrtales; family Myrtaceae; genus Eucalyptus; species Eucalyptus grandis. The sequence continues at coordinate 14,854,008 of NC_052619.1, read as the reverse complement.
AGGATGAAAAAAAAAAGAAAGTAGATTAGAAGCTTTATAGAAGCATGATTGATTCTCTTCTTTACTTGATTACATCTAGACTTGACATTTTGTTTAGTGTTTGCATATGTGCTAGATTTCAGTCTGATCCCAGAGATATTCATGTAAGTGTTGCAAAATGCATCATTAAATATGTGGCGACTTCTCCAAAGTTGGGTATGTGGTATCTAAAAGAATGAGACTTTACTCTTATTGGATATTCAGACTCTCATTTAGCAGGTTGTAAAGTGGATAGAAAGAGCACTTCTAGAACTTGTCAACTGCTGGGAAATATGTTGGTATCTTGGTTTTCAATGAAGTAGAGTATTGTAGCTCTATCAATAGTAGAAGCAAAATATGTGGCTCTAGGGAACTGTTCTTCTCAAATTCTGTGAATAAGATAACAGCTAAGAGACTTTGGAATTGAAGAATCATGTACCGAGATCAAATGTGACAACACCAGTGTTATTAATCTCACCAAGAACCAAATTCTTCATTCAAGGGCAAAACATATAGATATTCGACACGATTTTATAAGAGATCATGTCCAAAGTGGGGAGATTATGATTCAGTTCATTGATTCGAAGAATCAGTTGATAGACATATTTATGAAGCCTCTAGAGAAAAATCTATTTGAGTCTGTTCGCATCAAATTGAATATTATTTATCCTCTGGAGTAAAGTTCGAAGTTGGCTAGACTCAGAATTTTCAGACGCTACTTCAGTATGAGAATGTCTCGAATCCAGGTATTTTATTTTTGGAATAAAAAGGTATGTTTAATCGAATCATTGCTTGCCTATTTTTTTTTCCAGAAATTATCTTTTTCGAATTTTCGAATTTTTGGCAGTTTTTATTTTATTTTGAAAAAACAGTTTTCTTTTTTCCTTATGATGGTTTGATTATTTCTTTGTGATGTTTCATCTTCTTTATATATACCCTTTTGTATTTCTTTCGAGCATTCCATTCCAAACCCTAAAAAACAAACTCTCTACTTCTTGTCTCTACACTCTCGTCTCTACTCTCAAGTTTGTTCCGCAAGTTTCCATATTTTTCTCTCGAACCTGTCTGAGAAATCCTCCTAGGTTGCAAGAATGTCTTACCAAAGGAAATCATCCCGGATTGCAAGCAAGGGGCCATGAAATGTGCCTGAAGGGCAAACGCATTTTGATCTTACAGAAGAAGACTCTCCTCAGGCATCTCTACAAAACAACCCGAAGGACACTTTGCAAAATCCTCCTCGTGAACCATTGGAAGAGAAAGTTGAGCAAGATGTTGTTCCTCTCCGCACCTTGACCCCTCAGGTTCAGTTCAAGTTTTATGATCGCTTAAAAAAGGGTGGTTCGCCAATGTCATTTATTACTAATTTTCTAAGAGAGCACGGTTACAAGAATGAAACTTTGTTTCTGAGAACGATGGAACGTTTAGGAATAGCAAAGAAAGGAGCAGCATATGAGGCTTTCCTTAAGTCGATCCTCGTTTTAGCACTTTCAATCAGCCTGAAAGCAAAGACGATGATGAGAGGATATTCCTGAATTTTTAGCCTGAGGATGGGCATTGCTGCTGAAATGGCTAGTGTAGGAACAAAGTTTTTCATTCTAAGGATCACAAAAAAGTTTACTCACAAATGCTGAAAAGAGGGGTGATGAACCTTGGATCGGTCGATTTTGACTTTTTAGACTCGATCACGATGAATTTGAGGGAAAAATTGGTTTTCCTTCAACTTGAAGACTTCTGCTCTAAGACAACTGTTGCTTATTCGGAATTGACTACCTTAGTCTATTCAAATCTTTCTTTTCTTAACCATAACTGTTTCAAATTCACTATGAGTGATAAAGACTATCTAGTGGATGTTGACACTTTGGCTGACATTATTGGGGTGGAAATGAGTGGTTTCCAACCAATAAATGTCTTGGTTGGTCACGCAACAAGATTCCTTGTTAAGGACAGACTACCCGAAGGAAGCATCACTTATTCCAGTTGACGGCCTCAAATATCTTGTTGCATAAAATTGTGATTAACTGCATCAAACCCAAAGCTACTTCGAAAACATATGTTTCCAGATTTGAAGCTAGACTTATGTTTGCTATCTCCAATGATATGAAGTTTTCACTCCCTCATAATGTCCTAATGAACATGTATAGGACTGTTATGAAGAATAAGGGATAGTTGCCTTACACAACGCTAGTCACAAAATTGTTTACACATTTTTAGATCGAGTTTCCTCCCTCTTGGCACTAGAACTGTTGCTCCTATGGTCATAAGGCTGAAAATGGTTTCGAAGATGAGGTTGAAAGATCTTAACAAGGCTTTAGAGCGCTTGAAGAAGGAGTTCTCAAGCAAACCAAAGGAAGATTCTACTACGAGGAAGAGAAAATGCAAGGAAATTGTGAAAGAACCTATCAAGAAGAGAAGATTTATCATCCTATAGGATGAAGATGATGAAGTTGATCTTACTATTTCTGCCTTTTCCTTGAAGAATCTTCAAAGTTTTATTGGACCAAAGGAGATAGAAGCAAGAGAGAGAGCAAACATAGAGCAAAGAGAAGAATGAAGAGAAGACAAAGAAGAAACAGAGAAAAGAGAAGAAACAGGAAGAGAAGCTACAGAAGAAGAAGGTCAAGATGACTCTTATGAAGCAACGATCACAATATCCTTATCTGAGGATTCAGAAGCAACTAGGAGTGGACAAGTAGGAGAAAGAACAAAAAAAGAACATCACTTTCGTGCTGAAATCGAGAAATAACAAGAAGTTTTCCAATCTCCACATGTAGGCACAGAAACAGGGGAAGCTCATGAAAAAACAAGTACTTCTCATTTTGCAAGTGATGATATAAGTTGATCTCTGCCGACCCAAAAGAAGTCTATGCTTCTCATTTTCCTAAAGCTAACATTGGAGAATCCACTCCAAGTCTTGGAAGTAGACCAGTTGACGTTCCCTCATCTCTCAACACTCCACGAACTGAACGTGTTGAGGCTAGTGCGCAAACAAAAACTAATGCAGACTTTCAAAGGCTGCTCAAGCTTCTTGTGGAGATAAAAGCACAGCAATATGGTATGGAATTTGAGATCCAGAAGATTCAGTCTGCATTGCAATCTACTTCAGATTATCTCAATGAGAAGGTACAATCTTTAAACTTACAAGTTCAAGCTTTACATCAGCAAGTTTCACAGATTGCCAAGATCGAAGATGTTGAGAAGCTAAAGGAGACAATGCGAAAGCTGGAGGAGACAATTCAGTCAATGGGGGACTTCCATCTCGTTCAAATTCCAAGACAAACTTGATTTCATCCTATCTCTTTTCAATTTTGACTTTCTCCACTTTTGCTGCTAACAAAAGGGGAGAACGTGCAGATTTAAACCTTAATTTGATTCCGTTAACTTTTGCTTGTTTGATTTGTTTCAAATACTTATATTCTGCAGAACTTAACTTTTGTGGAACCTTTGTGGTGATGACTTTAGATGTGGATGGGTATGGATGTTTAAATCTTGGTGTTTGAATTTCAATATTAACTTGTTTTTTGTGATTGTAGAATCGATACTATCCAAATCCTTATCTATTTGTTTCTTTTGATTCTTAGGGGAATCCAACCAATAGGCTGTCAGCGTGGAGAGTGGACATAAACTTGATATAAGCCGAACTACTATAAATTCTGTGTTCTTATTCTTTTCCATGAACTCATTTATTTTGTTCATAGTTCTATTTAACTGCTAAAATCTGAACCCGCTCAAAGTTTGTTGTTCTTCAGACTTAGTTTTTAAAGCGAAATACTTCTACTGTTTCTTGCGAAAAATTGTCTTCACACCTATTCACCTCCTCTAGGTGTTCATACTAGCACTTACAATATGTGTGTGTGTGTGTGTGTGTGTCAACTCAGTATCAATTCCACATTACATTGAATTATCCTCCTTTAACGTGTAGAACATCATGAAGTATGCTATCGGGAATACATTCCATGTGAGTTTCAGTAGTATATTCCACGAGCCTTACCTTTTAGTATCAGCACTAACCAAGCAAATTCTTCATCCCGGCCTCTAATGTTTTTGTTATATAGCCCTGCAGATTCGGCTAATGGCTCCATATGTACTTTGGAAATTAACACTAACGAATAAATTGTTATATGGTTGTCATTGACACTGGAAGAAGTACACCTCAAGTGCCAAAATTTGGCACGGATGGACACTTAAGTGCCAAAAGTTAAGAATGTGACACTTAAGTGTCAAAATTAGAGCAAAATTGATCACTTAAATGCCACTTCGTCTAAAATCCGGCCAAAATGCGACGTGGTGATTACGGCGAAATAAGTGTAAAACGACGTCGTTTTGGTGCGGCGTGGTAAAAAAAAATATATATATAAAAATAATAAAATTAAATTTAAAACTAAATTTATTTAAAACACTTAAAAATTAAAAAAATTAAAAAATTAAAATTAATTTAAAAAAACAAAAACAAAAAAGAGGGCCGGCGACCTAGCCGACCCTCCCCCTCTCGTCGGCCCTTCTAGCGGTGGCGGCGAGGGCTCGACCCTTCAACCGCGCCTTTTTTTTTTTAAAAAATAATATATATTTTTACTTTATTTTGAAATGTTTTAAATAAATTTAGTTTTAAATTTAATTTAATTAATTTTTATATTAAATTTTACCATGTTAGCACCAAAATGATATCGTTTTTGTATTGTTTAGTCATGTCGTGTGCAAAACAACGTTGTTTTGCATTTATTTTGCCAGAAAATCTCAACGTCGGCATTTTACTTAAGTAATCAATTTTGCTCTGATTTTGATACTTAAGTGTCACTTTCCTAACTTTTTTACACTTAAGTGTCTATTCGTGCCAAGTTTTGGCATTTGGGGTGTACTTTCCCATTGACACTAGTAGCCCTTCTCTTGATTCTGTCATAAGTTTGCAGTTTGCCAAAATAGCCAACCAAGTGATAAATCCAAATTTAGGCACAGTTGGTCTCACCAAACTAGTCTAAGCTTTAAAACTATGGTCTCCTTCCATAGTTTTCGTGATTATTGCAACATTCCTTTTGAAAATGAGTTATTTTTGAAAAGACGGTTATCTATTCTTTCAAACAAGCACTTATTTTTTGAAAAGGCATTTTCTATTTTTCCTTTTACGTTCCATATGCCTCTTTTCGATTGCTTTATATATTGATCGTCTTCCTCACAAACCCTAAAAAGTACGTAACTTCGCTTTTACTTTTACTCTAGTTTAATCTTCAAAGTTCTCACATTTTTCGCGAATTGAGTTTGGAATCTCTCAAAGATCGTGAGAATGGCGTCCCAAAGAAAGTCTTCAAGGATCGCGAACAGAGGGGACCACAACACATGCATGAGGTCCTACACATTTTGACCTCACTAAGGAAGAATAATCCCCACAGTAGTAGATCTCACAACATTCTCAACCGCGTCAATCTCCTCAAGCTAGACCTCAAGGTAGTGATCATAGAGTGGAGGAAGAAATCATTGAAGGCGTGAACCCGTAAGATCTCATAAGCCTTTTATCTTTAAGCTTTACTCGCCTTGAAGAGGGAAGCACTCGCTTGAAATATATTGATGAACTTTTGAAAGAGAAAGGGTATTGAAATGAAACCCAATTTTTGCGAACAATGGAACGATTGAAAATTGCTCTTGGGGTCGGCAAATCGAGCATTTGAATATTTCTAGTGATCCACATGTTGGAGGTCTTAGTCACGATGGGAATGATGATAACAAAATGTACACTCATTTCAAGCCTAGAATGGGTGTTGGGGCAAATATTCAAAGCAAAATGACAGATTTGTTTCGCTTGAGGAACACAAGCAACTTTACTCCAAGTTACTAAAGAGGGGTGATCAATCCGAGAAGTGTAGACTTTGATTTTCTTGATTCTTTGAATGTGAAGCTGTGAGAGAAATTCACTCAACTTCAGCTTGAGCAATTTTGTTCTGAGACGACAGAGGCATATCCAGAACTCATTGCTTACTCTATTCTAATCTAAGTTTCTTGGATGCGAATAGATTTTCGTTAGTGTTCGAGACTGTGGCATCGTTGACATTAGGTGTGCAAAATACCCGGGAACCGCCTGCACCGCCGGAACCGGACCGAACCGCCGGAACCGGCGGTTCTCGAGGGAACCGGTGGGAACCGGTCCGGTTCCCGGTTCCGTGGGCGGATCCACCCGCCCGCCCACCCCGACCGACCGGCACTTTAATATTAAAAAAAAAACTAAAAGAAAGAAACCCTAAGTTCGCGTCTCGTCTCTTCCTCTGCGGTTTCATCATCTTCGATCTCTCTCTCTCTCTCTCTTTCTCTTCCTCAATCTCTTCTCTCGTCCTCGATTCCCCCCTTGCGTCGACGCCGCCGCGCCGCTCCTCCTCCGCCGCTGTCCACCCCCTCGGTCGCACCCACCCCACGCCCGCTGCTCCTCTACCTCGCTGTCCGTCCCCTTGTTTTCTCTCGTTCTTTCGCTCCCGCCTCGAGGCTCGCGCAGTTCGCTTTTCCTCTCGGTCGCTCGCTAATTCCCCGCAGCGTTTCTCTTCTGCTTGCTTGCTTGCTACCTCGCTCGCTGTTGTTTTGCGCTTCTTTAGTTGAACTTGCATCTCGCTTTCGAATCCTCCTTCTCACGCATATTGATGGAAAAAACCCTAGCCCTCTCAAAACTCCCCCGCGGCCTTCCCTCTTGCACTCGGCCTTCCCTTTCCCCTCGTTGTTTTTGCATTTCGTTAGGCACTTCTATGATTGCGTTGAATTTTCTGGCTTTTTTTTTCTTCTCTTTGGCGCTAAATAGTTTTGGCTTGATCGTTCAATGATTAGTGAGATAGTCCGGCCAATTGGTACGACTTTAAGAGATTCATCGTTTTCTTGGCTAGGTTGGAACTGAAACCATCACTTACTTTTCGAATCAAGATTTGTACATCACATGACATTTGGTCATTATATACTGTTGTTGCTATTTGGAATTTGGTCACATTTGCTTTTAGTAATCGGTGTTTGCTAGTGTTAGTATGTTTTTGGCTTGGATTCTTGTTATTGCAGATTAAATGAAGAAATGAAGGGCATGGAAAGTCTAGCGACACAATTGTATCCTTGACTAGATGGAAAGTCTTTATCGTTGTTTGTTTGTCTTGAACACATTTTTGTCCTGTGAACTTAGAAATTTATCGAAAAGCATCATTTTACTCTACAAACGAGCGATGCCCATTCGTTGGAAAGTAAAAGCCACACGGTTTCATTTTTTTTTTTCCCCGCTTGAATTAAAGGTTTGTGCTATCATTTGTGTTTCCTTGACATTGCTTTAAAAATTTCGAGGAGGAATGTTGATGCTTTAGATTCTCTTTGTCAACAAGCTTGTCCAGCCTTCCATGACATCGGATAAGCCGTCAATGCTGTTTCCTACTTAAAGATCTCTTCTTATGAGAGTCCTAGTCTTGCCAACATGATACTTGAAATGTCTGGAGTGAGAGAAAGATGATCACCTCACTTGTAAGATTCACTTTTGCCATTCTTTTGCATCTCTTGCCATTAGTTGTATATTATCCTCCCGACTTTGGATCGGTCTGTTATAATGTCCATCGGGCAATGTAAGTATGATTTCACATATGCTATGGAAAACCCGTTGCTAAATCATTCATCGAAGATGTTTAACTAGGGAGCTAAACTTTTGGCTTGCTTTGATGATGCTTTATGCAATTGAGAATTGAGATCAATTATGTCATCTCTTTTGATGTTGGGTTTTCCTTAGCTTAAAATTTTCATCTCATTGTTAGTGAGACCGATCCATGCAACAAAACGGATGGATCCCCGGTTCTATTTGGAACCGGTCCTTATGGCGGTTCCGGTTCTAGTCCGAAACCGCCCGCCGGACCTTGCACACCCCTAGTTGACATAGACACACGGATGTGATTGAGTAGAGCAAGGGCATTCCAATCGATTAGTGTGTCCGTTGGTCGTGCGACGATGGAGCTTGTTTGGAATGGAATGGCTGAAGGAAGAATTTTGTACTTGAGGATGAATGCCTCTAACATTTTGCTTCACAAGATCGTGATCAATTGCGTCAGACCCAAGTCAACCTCGAAGACCGACATCTCTAACTCGAAGCAAAGCTGATGTATGCCATCAACGTTGGTAAGAAGTTCTTCTGTCTCACACAATCATGTTTCACATGTATAGAACGATGGTGAAAGACAGAGGGCAACTTCCGTACTCAATGCTTGTTACAGCTTCAGACGTTTCGATATTCAGCCTCCCAGATTCTATATTTGATCGTGTGATCAAATGGTGGTGGACTGAAATGGTTTCCGAAATGTGCCGAAGAGCTGACAAATTTTTGGAGCGATTGAAGGAGAAAACCTACTAAGACTCACCAAGTTCCTTCAAATGCAAAATGGAAAGGGAATGAGCCCATGACAGCTCCATCCAAGAAAAGAAGAGCACTTGTCCTGGAGGATGAAGATGATGAGGACGATATTACCATTTCCGCTCTTGCAATGAAAAATCTACAAAGTGTTGTTCCAGAGATTGAGGAGAAAGAGGATCAAGACAGAGACGAAGAAGAGGAAAGGAGTGGAGAGTGAGAAACAATGCAAAAGATGCGTAGGAGGAAAGGATTGCGAAGAAGAAGAAGACAAAGGTGACCAAGAGGAAAAGAGCATGAAGAGTACTTCTCACCTTTGAGGGCATTGAAACAGTGGGGTTGCTTGAGAAAAAGAGGTACATCTTCAATTGTTGTTACTAGTGAAGGTGTTAGTCATTCACCTGCAGTGTCCGCACAACATCTATGCCTCTCAATCCCTCGAGAAAGGTCATGAGGTTTCATCGCAAAATCTGAGTGATCATGCTAGCTTGCCATCATCTACCAATACTCCTATTGATCGTGCAAAAGCTAGCACTTGACTGATAATTCAAGAGACTTTCGCAGGTACTTGATGTTCTTATGGAGATGCGAGGCCAAATTTATGCCAGGATGCGAAGTTCGGAACTTGCGCATGCAGTCAAGCCTCTTCAATTTCCTTACATGATCAAATTCATGCCCTTGCTCTTCAAGTTCAAGTAAATGCCAAGGATGAAGATGTGGCTCAACTAAAGGAGGATTTGAAAAGTTGGAAGGGATTGTCAAGTCAATGCGAGATTTCCAGCTTATTTGCGTTCCTAGGCAATCATAATTTCATTATCTTTTTCTTTACCTTTTTAATGCGACAAAAAGGGGGAGAGATGCGTATTTGAGATTTAACTCTTGACTTTTTGATTGACTTTACTTTTGTTTGGTTGTTTGGTTGTGATGGATTTTGATTTGGATTGTTTGATCGTTTGTTTATTTTAAGCACTATTGGTATTTCATGGCAAAGATAGTAAGTATTTACGGAGTCTAACTTATTTCCAGATGCAGATTTAATGCTGTCTTTACTAAGTTAATTATTTTTGTGAGATATCCATGTTTGCTTGAGTATTGTTTTGAGGTCAAAGATATCCAAATCTACATGAAAGTTTTGTCACCATAAAAGGGGAGATTGTCAGAGAAAACTCTCATTGCGTGTTTTGAAGCGACAAAACGTTTCTACCGTCTAGTCCGAAAACTTGCATTCTTTAGTCAAAGTCGAAGATCGCTGCATCACCGGATTCAAGATTCAAAGTCTATCCTCATTGACAGGTTTCTAGACCGTCGAAGAAGACTTATATTAACTAGGTATTTCAGGATTTGATTATATCGATCAAGAAGATCTCTCGGCTGGATATAGCATCTTGGAATCTATTATTTGTTTTGATTTCATTGGGTAATTTAGATTCGTTGATTGACAAAGCATACTTGAAAGTTTCTACTTATGGAAACTTAGATCCCGATTGTATGGGCGAGCATGATTGATGGGCTATCGTCATATTCCTTAAATAACTCAAGATCTTCCTAATTGATTAGTCCAACGGGTAGATTGGAAGAGCTCCTTTGGTAAGTGCCAACGGGTATGAATGCATGGCGGAGTATATAAGGAAGACGTTCCATTTATTCAAGTGTGTGCGATAGAAGAATTCCAAAGTCCGAAACTTCTTGTTCTTTGTCAATTCAATTGTTGAGCGAAAACTTGTACTCAAAAGAGTGTTTATACTTCATGAGATCTTGAGGAAGTGTAGTAGAGTCTCTACACTTGTGGAATCAATGAAGAGTTATAACGTAACAACTCTTTTGATTTTTAGTGAAATCCAGCCGGTGGGTCAGTCAAGACGAAGAGTGGACTTAAGCTTGGATTAATAACCACTATAAACCTTGTGTTCTTATTATCTTCCCTAAGCTCTTTTACTTTGATCGTAAATCTATTTGATTATTAGAGTCTAATTTCCTTTTCATAATCTATTCCTAAACAAAGTTGGTTTAAAAGAAAAATTAAATACTTTACTCACAAAATTTATTTTCGCACCTATTTAGCCCCTCTAGGTGCTGTACTAGCTTTCACAAGAGACACTTATGTCAAGTTCTAAGGTGGACAAGGATGAAAAAAGGGAAGAAAGTAGATCGTAAGCTCTCATTACTTTATTACATTTAGACTTGACATTTTGTTTAGTATTTGCATCCGTGCTAGATTTCGGCCTCCGATCCAGAGAATTTCATTTAAGTGTTGCAAAATGCATCATTAAATATGGCGACTTCTCCAAAGTTGGGTCTGGTATTAAAAGAAGGAGACTTTACTCTTATTAGATATTCAGACGCTGATTTAGAAGGTTGTAAGTGGATAGAAAGAGCACTTTCGGAACTGTCAATTGTTGGGAAATATGCTGGTATCTTGGTTTTCAAGGAAGTAGAGTATTGTAGCTCTATCAACAATGTATAAAATATGTGGCTCTGGAAACTATTGTTTCAAATTCTGTGGATAAGACAATAGCTAAGAGACTTTGGAATTGAAGAATCATGTGACCGAGATCAAATGTGACAACACCAGTGTTATTAATCTCACCAAGAACCCAATTCTTCATTCAAGGGCAAAGTATATAGAGATTCGACACCATTTTATAAGAGATCATGTCCAAATGGGGAGATTATGATTCAGTTCATTGATTCAAAGAATCGGTTGATGTGACATATTTACTGAAGCCTCTAGAGAAAATCTATTTGAGTATGTTCGCATCAAATTGAATATTATTTATCTCCTGAGTAAAGTCTCGGTTGGCTAGACTCGGAATTTTCGCACGCTACTTCGTATGAGAATATCTAGAGTCCAAGTATTTTATTTTTGGAATAAAAAGGTATGTTTAACCAATTGTTGCTTGCCTATTTTATTTTTAGAAATTATCTTTTTCAAAATTTTGAATTTTTTGGCAGTTTTTATTTTATTTCGAAAAGAAGTTTTCTTTTTCCTTATGACGGTTTGATTATCTCTTTTCTTTGTGACCTTTCATCTTCTTTATATACCCTCTTGTATTTTCTTTCAAGCACTTCATTCCAAACCCTAAAATATAGACTCTCTACTCATCTCTACACTCTTGTCTCTACTCTAAAGTTTGTTCCAAGTTTCCATCTTTTCACCCGAACCTATCGAGAAATCCTCCTAGCCTGCAAGTATGTCTTACCAAAGGAAATCATCCCGCATTGCCAGGGGCTCGGAATGTGCTCGAAGGCTAGACACATTTCGATCTTACGGAAGACTCTCCTTAAACATCTCCATAGCGTAACCCGAAGGACACTTTGCAGAATCCTGCTCGTGAATCATTGGAAGAGGAAGTTGAGCAAGATGTTGAACTCTTCTCCACCTTGACTCCTTAGGTTCTCGTACAAGTTTTATGATTGTTTGAAAATGGTGGTTCGCCAATGTCCTTTATTACCGATTTTCTTAGAGAACACGGTTACAAGAATGAAACTGTTTCTGAGAACGATGGAATGTTTAGAATTGCAAAGAAAGACACATGAAACTTTCCTTAACTTTCTGTCGATCCTAAATTTAGCTCTTTCAATTACTGAAAGTAAAGACGATGATAAGATAATGTATTCGAATTTTCAGTTGAGGATGGGTATTGCCGATGAAATGCTTGGTGATGGAACAAAGCTTTTCCGTTCTAAGGATCACAAAAGGGTTTACACCCAAATGCCAAAAAGAGGGTGATGAACCCTCGATCAACGACTTTGAATTTTAGACTCGATCAAGGTGAATGGAGAAAATTAGCTTTCCTTCAACTTGAAAACTTTGTCTCGAGACAATTGTTGCCTATCCGGAGTTGACTGCATTTTTCTATTCGAATCAGTCTTTTCTTGACCACAATTGTTTCAAAGTTTTATTGAACCAAAGGAGATACAGAGAGAGAGAGAGAGAGAGAGAGAGGAGATGAAGAACATTTGAGCAAAGAGAAGAAGGAAGAGAAAGACAGAAGAAACAGAAAAGAAAGCTAAGAAGAAGTTGCAGAAGAAGAAGGTCAAGATGACTCCTATGAAGCAACAATTGCAATATCCTTATCCGAGGATTCATAAGCAACTAGGAGTGTAAGTAGGAGAAAGACAACAAAAAGAATATCACTTTCGTGCTAAAATCGAGAAATAACAAGAAGAAGTTTTCAATCTCCACATGTAGGCACAGAACAAGGGAGCTCATGAAAACAAGTACTTCTCATTTTGCAAGTGATGATATAAGTGATCTCCAAGACCCAAAAGAAGTCTATGCTTCTCATTTTCCTAAAGCTAACATTGGAGAATCCACTCCAAGTCTTGGAAGTAGACCGCTTGATGCTCATCTCTCAACACTCCATGAATAGAACATGTTGAGGCTAGTGCGCAAACAAACTAATGTAGACTTTCAAAGGCTGCCTGCTTTTACGGAGATAAAAGCACAAAGAATATGGTATGATTGAGATCCGTAAGATTCAGTCTCGCATTGCAATCTATTCTTGATTATCTCAATGAGAAGGTACATCTTTAAACTTACAAGTTCAAGCTTTACATCGCAAGTTTGGATGCATTGCCAAGATTGAAGAAGAAGATAAGAGAAGTGAAGGGAGACAAAGCAAGCTGGAGGAGACAATTCAGTCAATGGGGATTTCCAGCTCGTTCGAATTCCAAGACAAACTTGATTTCATCCTATCTCTTTTCAATTTTGACTTTCTCCACTTTTGCTGCTAACAAAAAGGGGAGAACGTGCTGATTTAAACCTTAATTTGATTCCGTTAACTTTTGCATGTTTGACTGTTTCAAATACTTATATTCTGCAAACTTAACTTTTGTGGAACCTTTGTGGTGATGACTTTAGATGTGGATGGATATGGATGTTTAAATATTGGTGTTTGAATTTCAATATTAACTTGTTTTCTGTGGTTGTAGAATCGATACTATCCAAATCCTTATATATTTGTTTCTTTTGATACTTAGTGGAATCTAGCCAATGACTGTCGGCGTGGGAGTGGACATAAACTTGATATAAACCAAACCACTGTAAATTCTGTGTTCTTATTTTTTTTCAATGAACTCTTATTTGTAAAGTGTGTGTGTGTGTGTCCCATTATATCATTCATTTGGGAGTGGCTAGAGATTTGCGCATTGAGCTTTTGCAATTTGTGTGTGTGTGTGTGTGTCCCATTATGTCATTCATTTGGGAGGCTAGAGATTTGCGCATTGAGAGCTCTTCGCAATTGTGTGTGTGTGTCCCATTATATCATTCATTTGGGAGTGGCTAGAGATATGCATTGAGAGCTCTTTGCAATTGTGTGTGTCCCATTATATCATTCATTTGGGAGTGGCTAGAGATTTGCGCATTGAAAGCTCTTCGCAATTGGCCACTACTTGTTCGCACCTCCTAAGAGAGGCACAGCTTGTCAAACAACAGAGAGCCAACTATAGAAATTACAAAGCCAAATGGACAAGTCTCAGCACCGAATTACGTAACTAGACAGCACATTAAAGGCAAAAGGATTCCTCCATCTAGCACACATCAGCTCACTATCAATTCCAGCAGCTCAGTATCAATTCCACATTACACTGAAATATCCTCCTTTAACGTGTAGAACATCATGAAGTATGCTATCGGGAATACATTCCGTGTGAGTTTCAGTAGTATTTTCCACTAGCCTTACCTTTAGTATCAGCACTAACCAAGCAAATTCTTCATGCCAGCCTCTAATGTTTCTGTTATATCGCCCTGCAGATTCAGCTAATGGCTCCATATATACTTTGAAATTAACACTAACAAATAAATTGTTATATGGTTGTCATTTATTTGGAAGATTAATTGTCGTTAAAACTTGGCATTAAAGAGATACTTGCCCAAAGTTAGAAAGTGACACTTAAGGTTGGGAATTGCAAAATTGATCACTTATGCCACTGCCAAAATCTAGCCAAATGCCACGTGGCGATTTTCCAGCGAAATAAGTGTAAACGACATCATTTTGATGACGATGTGGGGACAATACAAACGACGTCGTTTTGTTAAGCCGACATGGCAAAAATAATATAAAAATAATAAATTTAAATTTAAAACTAAATTTATTTAAAACATTTAAAAAATTTAAAATTTTAAAAATTAAAATTAATTTTAAAACAAAACAAAAAGAGGGCCGGCGACCCCGCCGATCCTCCCTCATCGCCGACCCTTCCAAAGAATGGGGGCAAGGGCTCACTTCTCACCGTTCCGCTCTTTTTTTTTTTTAAATAATATATATTTTTACTTTATTTTTAAATTTTTAAATAAATTTAGTTTTAAATTTAATTTAATTAATTTTATATTAATTTTTTACTATGTTAAGATTAAACGATATCGCTTGTATTGTTTAGTCATGCTTGTAAAAACGACTCTGTTTGCATTTACTTCACCAGAAATCGCAACGTCTGCATATTTCGGCGAATAAGACTTAAGTAATCAATTTTGCTCTGATTTTGGCACGGTATGTCACTTTCCACCTTGAGACTTAAGTTCTTCGTGCCAAGTTTTAACACTCGGGGTGTATTTTTCCCATTAACACTAGTAGCCCTTCATCATAAGTAGACCCGTTAACGGGTGGGTTGGCCAAATGGTTCGACCCAAATCGACCCATTTAACCCGTTTATGACCCGTTTATTGCAATGCAAAAATTTTGACCCATACCTGACCCGACCCATACCGTCCACACCAACTTAATTAACTAAACTTAATTTATTATATATATTTAAAAAATGGTATTACTAAAATAATTTTATAAAATACAAATTTAATGGAAATTTTTATAATTTTTAAAATAATTATTTAAAAAATGAATTTTAATTATTTTTATTTTTTTAAAATAAAATATAATTATTTTTATTTTTTAAATATAAATCTTTTCTTTTTCTTCTTTTTTTTTTGGCGCTGCCGCTATGACAACGGGCTTCACGTCACAAAGCGAGCCTCGACTCAGCTTCTCGGCGAATCTAGAGGATATATATAATAATATGATTGAGCAAATTATGTAAGATTCTCACAAGGGTTCCAACGTAAAAAGTGAAACCGCCTCATCTCTCTTACTATCTTTTCCAATTAGCAGCGATCATCAAATTCATCCTTACCTTCACTTAGAACTTTCGGCCCTTATGAGGAACCGCACAACTCTATTCGCAGATCACACCTTGCCGCAAAATTGACCCCGGCTCTCCGTAACTCACAAAGTTGGTCACCACCAAAGCAGAGATGAATCCGCCCGTAAGGGAAATAAAATAGTATCAACCAGAGTACATGGCTCTCCAAATCACAAAATGACTAGACAAAAGTATATTTTGATCCACACAGCCCTAGCAACAAATGGTTTTATCTCTGTTTTGAACGCAGACATCAATGCAGAGAAGAAGTATTGATATAAACATGATCTTGTCCTTCTTCGTGCGTACGGTTGATGAAGAATCCTTTCGCCGCCTCCATACAAACAGCGGAATGTAACCAAACGAAGCATTGAGAGTATGGCCACAAAGAGTTCCTCCATCTTCAAGTCCTAGAATTAAAACACACAAGGAGACCGAGACTATGAGACATATCAGATAATGCAAACAAAAACACTGGTACTTGTAATCATCATCCGATTACAGAATTCCCCCAAAAAGTCCATTCGTTTATCACATAAGAAAACACAATCTGCTCTAACACCGCATTTTCGGACACCCTTCCAAGTTCGCAGGAAAACACACATCAACCCGGCACAGAACAAATCACTTCCACCACGAATCGACTCAAGCAAATCTTTCACCACTTTTGTAGACGAATTGGCGACACTACATCCGGCTCGATCAAACACAAATGCCGGACCATCCCGCCCGCACGTGCGCTATCGATTATATAAAACAGCAAGCCCGAACTTGAAATGAAACCACGACTGCGTGTTGAGACGGAGTACTGAACCGAGCGACTCCATCCTCCGGCATGATGATCCGCGAGCCGTTTCACGCGCAGCAGACGAGTGCTGCTTTTAGGGTTTGCAGATTCTGGATTCGAGTGTCGAATGAAGATGCCGATTGACGTAAGCCGCGAAGGTCGAGATGGGCAGCGACAAGGTGACGATGGCGGTGGCAAGGCGACGATGGGTGGCTGGCGGCGGCCAGGCGACCTATGGCTATGCGGCAAGCTACACAGGCGATGGAGGTGGCAGCGAATTGAAGCCAAGAGGGGGTCGTGGTCGTAGAATCGCCAATCGTGGGCGTGGCCTTCAGGGGTTACTGCCACTGGGCTTATTTTGATGGGTTGGTAAATGGGCATATAGTAGACCTACTTAAGACTCCAGTCCCTTATTTTTAAAACCCACGTAGTACTTTGAAAAAGACCGACGAAAATTCAATTCATTTAAGATAACTTCTGGATAAATGGGTTTTCACCCATTAACACCTCTAGTCATAAGTTTG
Organism: Eucalyptus grandis; assembly: GCF_016545825.1. Taxonomy (NCBI): domain Eukaryota; kingdom Viridiplantae; phylum Streptophyta; class Magnoliopsida; order Myrtales; family Myrtaceae; genus Eucalyptus; species Eucalyptus grandis. The sequence goes on along the minus strand of NC_052619.1, from coordinate 14,837,207 downwards.
TAGTTTGCCAAAATAGCCAACCAAGTGATAATCCAAATTAGGCGCAGTTGGTCTCACCAAACTAGTCTAAGCTATAAAACTATGGTCTCCCTAATTTTGACTGACTTCCAAGCTTCTTTGAGAGCGCTTCTGTCGTTTGTAGAGCTCGTAAAGATCACCTGGTCATTTTCATCAGCGTGAATGGCAACCAGACACTTTGACTTACAAGTGGCCAGAACCAATCCTTGTCTTGAATCACATAAGAAACCTGGATACGAGCATCAAGGGCAGCACCATACCTATCTTTCCACAGGATGCTTCTGGAGGAGTCCATGATCATGCCACCAGTTGCCTTTTGCTCACGCTGATGATGGGCCTAGCCTTAGCATGTTTCTCTCATTATTCTGCTGTCCATGTAAGAGACACTTGCCGGTGCTAGTTCCACTGCTGACCTCTTAGCAGCACATGCTTCCCATGTATTAATACGAATGCGAGTTTCAAAATTTCTCGTCATGTTCTTAATCATCATATTTGTTTATATCAGGCGAATGATATTTGACAGCGTTACTTCAAGAGCATCCAAGGGCTAACTATGTTTTTAGTTTTATGTTCTCAAGCATTCATTTGGGGGAATTCGCTTGGCATTTTTAGATTGGAGCACCCGAAATCTGGTAATAGCCAAGTTTCAATGTTGTTCCACGAATCTGTAATCAGACTTGCTATCCACCTCAAAATTAGAGACCTTTCAGGTTCAGCAGTAAAAATTCACTAAAATCTCTCACGAGGTCAATTTACAATGTTAAAGCTTTTTGCTCCTTTTCTTTCTGCCAAGTTTACATTCAAGAGCTAATGACTGAGAAGGTCTCAATGAGAGCAAAACTAGGTGTGCAGTAGGATTCGCCAATAAGTAGGCCTCAACGGCCCTGTACAACTCCATCGCTGTCTCCTACCGTGCCTCTATCCATCTCTGAACTTGATGTCTCGGTCTGAACAATAGTAGCTCGACATCCTACAGATGGACCCACCATTGCCATCATCGACAAACTCCATCTCATACACCACAGACTTCAGGTCGTCACTGAGTATGTCCCCTTTCTGATCAAAGTATACTTGCAACGGAAGGTCCGCGTCCAGCTCATCGATCCGATGCTTCGCATATCTAAGCAAGCTTTCTAAATAACAAGGCAGTGAAACCCCTTTTATTCCAAGGAAGATATGGGAATCGACAAAGGATGGAGATAATTAGAAAGGGAGGGAGAAATTTGAGGGCAGACCTGAGAGAAGTCGGTTTGCTTGACACTGCCAACGCTCCATCACCTTGAATCAGGTCAATTCTCTTGATGTACTGAGGCATGAGCTTAGGGAACAGCACGTGTGAATCGAGCATCAAAGCTTTGAAGAGTCGGTCCGGAGCAACTGGCGATTCTAGCTCTTGCGCAAAAGTGACCACACCCATCTTCTCAAATATGTACCACAGAGAGAGAGAGAGAGAGAGGAGGGAGGGTGGGGGCGGCGGGGTGGGGTGTGGAGAGTGATGAGGAATGGTCTGGTAATAATTTATAGGACCGAAGCCTTGAGGAGAGGATCAGGAGTTTTTGTTTGGACTTGCATCGAGCTGGCCTCAACCAGTTTGGAGAGTGAGGACTCTTAGGCTAATCCCAAGTTGACTTATCCATAGAAGTGCCTGGGGAGGCTCCTCATCAGTCCACTGTTCTGGCGGCTGCCTTCCTCTTTTTACAAGTAGGACCTGTTTTCCTTTGTTGTCGGCTGATCATAAAATCTTCTCGATTCCTCCGTGTGAGCTGTTCCATCATGATGAGATGGGCCATCCTTTACGGACCAATCACTTACGTACGCAAGCACGTACCATGGGATGATTTTGGTTTCTTCGAGGGGATTTGAATTACAAAATTGTAAAAAATAGAGAAGAAGAGTAAGATCTTTCTCTTATCATGGTGCTCTCAACTGCATGCCGAGTATGGAATTGACTTCGGAGAAAACAATGAGACATACAAATCAAGATCTCACTAATCGAGGGTTTGAATATAGTATTTGTATGATATTTCTCCACGTAAATGAAGAATGGCCCTATAATGGGATCCTGATAGCGACGAGGATATAAGTTCTAGATGCAAGAGGAGTCAAATTCAACACATTTTGAGAAATACCAACCATCTAAATTGTCTTTCCTCATCACGTTGTCTTCTTGCCCAAGGTCCCAGTCAACGTTCCCATGCTGACGGCTTGAAATGGCACTGATTTCGTTCTAAGTAATGGATAAAACTCCAGCGTCTGGCACTAATTTAATCGTTTGATTGTTAACCGCCTAGTTTTTAAACATCGAGACCAAGGAACTGTAACTTCACAATCTAATTAATGGCAGCAACCAACTGAAGGAAATGCCCTGGCTATTTCATTTCGTATTAGAGTGCCAAAGTTTTGGTTCTAAGAATAAAACACTGGCACGGTTGCTCTGTTATACTATAAGATGAAAATTTTACATCAAAACAGGGGAAAGAAAAGGAAAGGCATGCGATCAATAAATTCTTCTTTTCAACATCACTCTCTCCATCTCCCTCCATGTTCGAAGAAACGAAACAATTAGATAAGAAATGGCGTTGTTACAAAGAATTTACTTTCTATTACCGGGCTTCCGCTTCCCATCGATGGCAGGCTGCTGGTTTCCATTCTGATATAGAGGAAGGCCGGCCGCATTTGATGGCTTCCGAGGTGGCCAAGGGCCACACTAGAACTTAAGTTCCTGCTGAACCGGCCAAGGAAGATGTTTTTAGACGGAAGAAGCTCATTGGCTAATGAGTTTTGTGCCATAAATTCCAGTGACTTAATCAAATGAAAGATTAACATTTTCTTTTCTTGCATTGGTTCTGTGCATTCGACCGAGGCAATTACTCGCTGCCACATCACTAACGCCCCTAGCTGCAGGCCTACATTATAGAAGTACTATTTTGTGACTACTTTTGGGCTAGATTTTGTGATTGCACGTACGGTATGGTATATATATTTCTTAAATGTGTTCCTATATTATTTAGCAAAGACGTAACAACATGTAACAACACGTTGGCTGTTCACACTTTTTACTGATTGGTGTGGCCTCCCACTGCCATGGGTGCTCGGTGCAAATTAGAACTTGATGCTCTCTTTATCTAGGTAGACTATATTCCCAATTTCATGCCAAATGGGTTAAATTACAAAGAAAAAGATCACCGATAGTTGGTTCCAAGAACCTAATGATAAATTGTGTATTAAACCCAACATAAATGCCCAAATGGCATTGGGGACCTATTTTAGGTCCTTTGGTGGTGCTACGGAGCACATCTTTGCACAACCAAAGGTGCGTAGATGTGAAATATCTGGTTCATAGCAGAGAACCATTTGAAGGGAGATTGTAAAATACTAGCGGTGGGGCGTAATCTTATTAGAGCTGCCGCATACCAAACGCATGACCCCATGCTGTATCGTTGAGTCGTTCTCAATAATAGAGTGCGGGCAATGATTTGGATACGTTTAATCAAGGATTCTGCCAATCCATTTTGAGTATAAACATATGCAACCGGGTGCTCAACCTCGATTCAGTGAAGCACGATATGTATCAAACTCTTTGATGTAAATTCACCAGCATTATCCATCCTTATGCTCTTAATTGGATAAGGGAATTGTACCCCGAGCTTATAATCTGCGCAAGTAAACGTGCAAATGCGACATTGCGCGTAGATAGTAGGCAAACATGGGACCATCTACGGGGATGCGCCCATAATACCATAAAATATCTAAATGGTCCACTTGGTGGTTGTATTGGTCCACAAATATCACCCTGAATTCTTTGCAAAAATTAAAGGAGATTCAAAATTAACCTTTGTTATAGAAGGTTTAATAATGAGCTTTCCTTGTGAGCAAGCCTCACAATTATAATCTTTGGACAACAATACCTTTATATCCTTTAAAGGTGCCTTTTTATTTTGAATTATCCTACGCATCATTAGACGCCCGGGATGACCAAGCGATCATGCCACGGTCCAAAGCGATCGGGGCTTACCAATCTCCGGGATGTGGTAGCGTAGGTTTCAACAGCTTTAATCATGACACAATACAAACCCATAGAAAAGCTTCTAGCTTCTCATGGATGGTCTTCAGGCCCATCTTATAAGAGGAAATGCCAATGTATTCCTTATCTTGCTCATAAATAGTCTCAATATGGTACCCATTACGGCGTACATCTTTGAAACTGAGCAGATTCATTTTTGATCGAATGCTTAGAAACGCATTCTCAATATGCAGGATTGTGCCATTTGGCAAAATAATTGCAGCATTCCCAAAACCATCAATAATCGGAACAGGACCTGATATTGTATGGATTTGTGCCTTAAATGTCATACTCGAGAAAAAGTGTCTACTACAAAATATAGTATGTGTTGTTGCACTATCAAGCAAACAAACATCTTCCTTTTTCTCGGTATTTTCCATTTGCATTTATATTGACAACTTCGGGTGTCAAGTATCATAAAAGTTGCATATTAGTTATATAGTCGAATAAAATTTCAAAGATAAATATTATATAAGGTTCATAAGTATTTCATAAAGAACAATAAAAAAAAAAGTAATACATTTAAAGTTTTAAACAACATAAATTTCAAAGTTCAAATTATTATCCACCAATCTGATTCATCAAAGTAATCGAGAGGTCCTCAAAGAAATCGAGACATCCAATGATGCATTTGCTACCGGGAGCAAGAGAGTCCCACCAACGGAGATATTATTGGCCTCAACAGTGGTTATGGCAGTAGGATTGATTTCAATGGCATGAGATTCACCACGCTTGCCCGTATTCTTTAAAGATGCATGGTATAGGTCAACAAAATGTTTTGGCGTACGACAGGTACGTGACCAGTGCCCAGTGCCCAGTCATGCCACAGCGATGACAAATACTTTCATTAATCACCTTATTTTGCTTCTTTTCTTTGCCATGATTCAGGCCAAAGTTTGATTTCCTAGGGCAGTTAAATTTCTTGCCATCCCTTCTAGGATTATGTTCTTGCCTGCGCTTATAACCCTTAAAATGGCCAGTATTTTTCTCAAAGTTAGTATGTGCTTGTGGCAATGCTTTTGAGCCAGCAGGTCTAAGATCATGATTTTTGAGTAGCAATTCATTAGTTTGCTTGGCAGTAAGAAGCACAGAAATTAATTCAGAATACGTGGCAAATTGACATTGCCGGTATTGCTGTTGCAATATAATATTCGAAGCATGAAAGGTGGAAAAAGTTTTCTCAAGCAATTCTGCATCAGTGAGTTTGATACCGCATAACTCTAGCCGAGAAACGATATCAAATAAAGCAGAATCATAGTCGTGACACCGATTTAAAATCTTGCGCCTGAGATTTTACCAATCATATTGTGCTTAAGGGATGATAACAGTTTTGGTATGATCATACCTATCCTTCAACCTCCTCCACAAGATATGCGGGTCTCGAATGGATAAATATTGAGTCTGCAGGCTCTCATGCAAATGACAGCGAATAAAAATCAGCGCATTTGCTTTATCCTTTTCATTTGAGGTTCTATCCTCTGTAATTGTATTAGCGAGACCTTGCCCTTGGAGGTGCATTTCCATGTCAATGCACTAGGATAGATAATTCTTTCCACTCACTTTGAAGATGTGGAATTTGGGCTTTTCAATATTTGCCGCAAAAATAAATCCTTAAATTAATTAAAAGGATTTCCAAATATCTACCGCTACTTCAAGAGCAGAAGGATACTTTTAGATTTGAAATTTTGGCTTTGGGCCAAGAAAAATAAAAATGAAGAATTGATAGAAGAAGATGAAGTATAAGTTGATTAATAAAAATAATACCCACCTTGCAAAATTTACTTACTCAATCGGTAGATCTTCGTGCTTGCAAAAGTTACTTACTCAATCGGTAGATCATCGTGCTGATAACGTGTTGTAAAATATCGCGTGGCTAATATATAATAGAGAAGAGATTAAAGAAGAGAAAGCAAGTGAACATTAGAGATAGTAGCAAGATGAGAGAGCTTTATTTCTAGTATCTCACTGTCGTGTTTCTGTGTGATTGTCTATTGTACATCAAAACTAAACTCCTATTTATAGGAGAACAAGAATGTACTTATCATTAATATCAATGTATCGAATGATACATGTACAGGATAAGGGGAGACGAACGTTCATTGTATAGGGAGATGTACTTAGAACATTTGATACAAATGTGCCATAATAAGTACATTGGATAAGATGAATATAATGAATATTCATTCATGTATTCTATCATATTCATGTATTTCATAACACTCCCCCTTGAATATTCATTCATGTATTCTATCATATTCATGTATTTCATAACATCTTTTATATTATTTAGGAACATTTATCATAAAAATAAATCTTAAAACATGCTCACACTCACATAAACTAAAAATGACCAGAATTTGAAAAATGTTATAATTTAGAAAAAAGATATTATCTTTTGAAGCTGCTATCTAACAAATAAAATATCGAGAAAATGTTAAATAAGGGCTCAAGTGTCATTATTTTCTCAAATAAAGGCTTGAAGTTACGCCGTAATTCTTTCAAATAAGGATCTGAAATGAAATCAGTTTTTAAATAGGGGTCTGCAATGGTTATATCAATTTTAAATAAGTACTTGACTTTCTAGGTGGTTAAGGGTATTTCTGTCCTTTACTCTCTTTTTTTTTTTTTTTCCTTTTTGTGATTTTTTTTTCTTTATACATTTTTTTTTTTCCTTTTTGATTTTCTCTTCCCCTGTTTGCTTCGGTGGCTGTGCAAGGTAAGGCAACCATTGCCTTGGGTGAGACCGCCCTTGCAAAATCTAGGCAAGGTTTGCCCTCAAAAGCTATAGGTGAAGGTCGCCATATCCAATCTAGGTGAGGGGATGGCCTCGACTTGATCGCAGTCCTCACTAGCGGTTGGGGAGGTCATTGAGCCCTCGTCGGCGCTCACTAGAAAAAAAAAAAAAAAGAGGAAAAGGAAAAGAAGAAAGAAAAAAGGAAAAGATAATTTAACATAAAAATGGTCTTTTGATAAAAATACCCTTTGGCTAGCCGGAATATTTAGCCAGCCGGCGATCAACAAGGTTAGTCCCTTATTTGAAGCTACTATAGCTGCTTCATGCCTTATTTGACGTAAGGTCCACTTTAGGTCATTATTTGAAAAAATGATAGTACTTTAGGCTCTTATTTGAAATTTTCCCTAAAATATTGCTGCACAACGGACTATGGTCGTTACAAAATTAAATTCAGTGTGAATAATTTTTTTTTGGTAACCCAAGAAACCTCCGGGGCTGCTTCGCGGTTGAAGTAAACCCTGGAGGGAGTAGAGTCACCACCACCCTTGCTTCCCGGAGTAAGTCGTGGGTTCCTTTCAACAAGGCAGATGACGAGGATTCGAACACCGGACCTCTTGCGAAAGGAACCAGCGCTAACCACTACGCCGCCACCACGGGTGATCGGTGTGAATAATGTTCATATAAATAATGATACTGAAAAGAGCTAGTATCTAACAAGTAAAATGGGTTTGTCAGCCCTAAGTTCTTTATATATATTTTGGTCAAATTCTTTATAAATATTTTGCTTTTTTTAATATGATTTGAAGTTTTTATCCAAGTAGCATATACATGCGAAGAGCTTAAAGAGAGTGTGGGTTTTCCTAGAATATTAATGTGTTTTAATAATGTGAGTTAGGTCGGGTAAGGATTGAGTATGGGTCATTAGATTTGCACTATATGAATATGTATCAAAATGGGTTAAATGGGGTAATATGGGTCATACCATATACAACTTGACCCACTCATTTGACTAGGTCATAAGAGCCCACCGAACCAATTCTCTGCCACCGAATTGATTGTTAGCCCTCCCCATTGCCTATGGTTGATTTTATACTTAGATATTGAAACTTATTATCCTTGTATTGGTTAGAAATGAAAGTTATATCATTCTGAAAAAAAAAAAAAATCAATGCAATGATTTTACTATCTATGCTCTCAGTGGTTTCTTTGATTAGTGTACAGTGTATCATTTGCTCTGCTGCTTTTTATAACTTTGACCTCTAGTTTTTGAACTGGAGTTCCTTTGGCACTGTAACCGACTACGTCAACCTTGACGGTCGGCCACTATTAGATTTAAGCGAGATCATTAATTAATTGCATTTAAATCAAGTACCGCCGCCGATAGTAATATAATTTTTGCTCTAATCCAGTAGTTACTTCATCACCTTCTTATTAATGTCGTCACGATTCTATTCTTGGTATCTAAGCTTACAGGCTTGCGGGAATAGGTAATGCGCATAGACCTAAGTCACGCCAAAAGTGGGAAATCTAGACGCCCTCACCTACCGTGCAAAGGGTCGCAGGTGGTGTTGTATATATGTCTGGTTCCTTTGGGCCTGGTCGCTACGACCCTCTTTGCGAGTACACAAGTGCTGTTGTACACATGCTTGGTTACACGGAAGGTGAAACCAGCTACGGCTGCTCTTTCGGCGTGCTCTAGGTTTCTTTTATGTTTCCTTTGTCCATCAAGCTCATCACTAAAACAGCATCAGTTTAGGCGTCTCGTGTTGAAGTTCGATCTTCTTCAAATTTGAACAAATGACGAATCATCCGACTATTCGAATAATGTCGCTTTTTGAATTTTCTATCAATTAGTCTTCACATTATATCGAACTTCTCTAAAGATGAATTCCGCGCAAGTTCTTTAGATGTGGTTTTTAATTTTTCTTTTCTACCTCGGTCTTTCATATATATTAGCTTTTTAAAAAAAATTTCAAAACAGATACAAAAAAGGAAAAAGGCAAAATGTGGAGGAGAGGTGGCACAGGAGTATTTAGTGGGGCTGTGCAGATTCTAGGGCAAAGTACTTGCACTTTTTTTATAATTACCAAGTTTCAATTTTTTGGAATCTAGAACCTAACCTATATATTCTTGGAATCGCCCTTGAAATCTGGAACTTGTTATTAGTTATATGCCATAAAGTAACCATGTAATAGTTATATGTTAGAGATTTCAGTTGTGTTGTCAAATTAATGATAAAAACGTATTCATTCATTCGCCCAATTATCTGTATGAATAATTCCATAAGATTAGTTGTAACTGGACTTATTCTTGAGACGTTAAGAATATGCGTGACGAGTTCACAGTTAAATTGAATTTTTAAACCATTCATGGTCAATGGATATTAATGATCCAGTTGAGACCGGTGTATTCTTAGCTCACCATCAAGTATTGTATGCTCAAGATAATGATGAGTCATGAGTCTTGGGTATTATGATGCTCAAGTTAGAACACACGTGCTTGTAATGAACACGTTCATTGAATGTGACACATAGAATGATTGGCAACATGGAAGCTTTTAGCGGGGTCAATGACTAATTGTTCATGCTCTGGTTTTGTATAAATAATTCTTAAACTTGAGGCACAGTGTTGACTTATATAGTGTTTGGACTAAATACTGAAAGGGTAAATCAGACATTTACCCATGACCGGTATCAAAATATCATGAAGGCCCCCAATCAATTAAGTGCTATTGACAGGACTGCTAGTTTCTGAGGTATCTCTTTATGCATAATAGACTCTATTTCAATTGATGCATGGATGATTGTTTAAGGTGCTAACGAACACATAATTTGCAATGAGAAGCTTTTCTCTTGAATTGACACCATATTCCATTCTCCATGTCAGTATGTCTTCCAAACAAATGTCACTTGTGTCACCAAAATTGACATTGTTTATCTTAGTCCCAAAATTATTCTTAGAAATGTCCTTTATATTCCTAAATTTGAGTTCAAGTTAATATTGTTTTCCAAAGCTTGCAAGGACAATTCTTGTCACGCCATATTCAACTCACAAAATTGCTTCTTTTAAGACCTTTCGACTGGTAAACTGATGGGCTTGGGTAGTATTACACAAGAGCTATACTTTTGGACCAATTTTCTAAAGGATTTTGATTAATCTTCCATTTCATGAAATAAAGGTGTTTCATGTAATGACATTATTGATAATAAGATCCTTCTTTTCCATCGTTTGGGTCATAGTACTTGTTTTCCTCACTGCAAATGTCCCATCTATCCTTTGGCAAAATAGTCACGAATATCATTCCTAGTCAATAAATCTTGAGCCACCAGTGCTTTTTCATTAATACATGTTGATGTATGGGGTCCGTATCATACTCCACATCACAATGGAGTTCGTTTCTTTCTCACCATTGTGAATGATTATACTCCTACCACATGAGTTTTCTTCATGCAAAAAAAGAGCCAAACTTCTTCCCATTTGCAGAATTTTTTCACCCTAATAAAGAATCAATTTGACAAATTTATAGGTAATAGACATGAGTTTTTCACTACCGACTATAAGTCTTTTTTTTCTTTTCTCGTGGCATTCTTCATGAGAGTTCTTGCACCTATAATCGTCAGCAAAATGGAATTGTTGAATGAAAGCAACGTCATCTTTTAGAAGTAGCTTGAGCCTTTAAATATCAAGCATTAGTTTCTTAGGCATTTTGAGGAGATGTGTGGTCACAACAACCTATTCATTCAATCGCATGCAGATACTTAAAGATTGGACTCCTTTTAAAATGCTTTTCGGAAACGACCATATATTGATCATTTAAGAGTTTTTGACTATTTATGCTAAGCAACTATTGTAGGACCTCAAGACAAAATGGATCACGTGCCATATAATGCATTTTTATGCTGTATCTTGCTTTACAGAAAGGTTATATTCTCATGGAGATATCCACATCCCAGTTCTTAATAAGTAGAGATGTTGTTTTCCATAAAGATATATTTCTATTTCAAGAAATGACATCTTCATCTCAATCACCTGATTCGGTATTAGATCGTCGATCATTCTAATCAGAGGAGGATTTATCTTTGAATCCATAGTATATTTTTGCTACATTAGATCCTGAATATTCTCTACTAGCAACACATAATTTTGTCTCCAAGAATCAAGCAATCGAGTCTTTAGTGATGTCATCTGAGGAGAGGACCACACTTGTTTCACCTGCTTCATCAATAGCATCTCCACAGCTAATTTTTGATGAATCTTCATCACCTGTTCATGGATAGATGCCTATTGAGCAACCTCGACATACTGGCCATCATGTTCGCCCACCAATATGGACCAAAGACTACATATGTCCCACATTGAATTCTCCGAATACACATTATCTAGTGTCCTCTCATGTCTCATATAGTTGACTATCACTAGACTATATGTGTTGTATTTGTCGCATATCATAGGAACAAGAACCTTCTTCCTATGATGAAGCAGCTCATGATCCATGTTGGCATCAAGCTACAGAGTCCGAGTTAAATGCTCTCATAGAGAATCACACTTGGGATATTGTTTCGTTACCTCCACATCAAAAACCAATAGGTTGCAAATGGGCATACAAGATTAGATATTGGGAGATGGTTCTGTTGAGCATTACAAGGCTTGATTGGTAGCTAAAAGCTTCACACAAAGAGATGGATTCAATTATCATAACACTTTTTCTCCAGCTACTAAGGAGGTAATTGTTCGTTCCTTTTCTCCATTACCGTATTTCACAATTGGCCACGGATGTCCACAATACTTTCCTTTATGGGGAGCTAGACGAAGAAATCTATATGGATCTTCCATGGGGTTTACATAGATAGGGGAGTCTTGGGTATGTCGTCTCCACAAATTCTTGTATGGACTTAAATGGGTTTCCCAACAATGGTATGCCAAATTTACCACACCACTCATAGATGCAGGTTTTCAACATTCCAAGCATGATTATGCCTTATTTACATGGACCAGAGGTACATCATCAATCTATTTGTTAATGTATGTCGATGATATATTATCATGGGATATGATGAATATGATGTTGAAGATTTCAAAGAATATCAACATTCCACCTTTTATATTAAAGATTTGGGACCTCCCAAATATTTTCTTGGCATTGAGATTGTTTGGTCCGATGAAGGAATCTGCCTTAGCCAACGAAAATTCATTAAAAATCATATTAGAAGTAGGATTGTTAGGGGTGTAAGCCAATTGTTGTTTAGATTGAATAAAATATCGTTGACAACACATGAATATGATATGGGATCATCATCATCACCTATTGTTGATTTATTGCTTAAGGATCCATGAAGCTACCAAGACTTATCGGAAAATTGATTTATCTCACCATGACTAGACTAGACCTGATATATATTATGTGGTACATATACTCAATCAATTTATGCATAGCCCAAAGCATTTGCATATGAATATAGCATTAAAAGTTGTGAAATATTTGAAAGGATGTCTAGGCCTTGGAATACTTTTATTGTGTGATTGTGACATGAACATGGCATCTTATTGTGACACGGACTATGCTACTTGTCCAATGACATGAAGATTTGTCATAGGTTTTTCCATTAAATTAAGAAGATCCTCGATTTCATGGAAGACAAAGAAATAGTCAACAGTTTCCTTATCATCAATTGAATCGGAATATCAAGCTATGGCAAAGATTGCTTGTGAAATAGTATGGATTCAAGGATTACTTTCTAATCTTGGAGTGCAAGTGGATGGGCTGAACATATTGTTTTGCGATAATGATGTTGCACTCAAGCTTGGAGCAAATCCAATATTTTATGAGAGGACAAAACACATAGAAATCGACTATCATTTCACTTGGGATAAAATCCCAAAGAATAGTTGCAACAAGAGGAATTGCAACTGCTGAACAACCCGCGGACATTTTCACCAAATTATTATGTCAAAGATAGCACATGTATCCATTGAGTAAGCTAGGCATCTTCGATATATACAAGTCACTAGCTTGAGGGGGAGTGTTGAAGATACGATTTGGTATATCTTGAAGATATGATTTGATTCCACGGATGATTGTACTAATCTTAGATTGATAGATTAATTGATTCAAATGATTCAAATAGGAAAATAGTATCAAGTATATTATTTCTATATTGTATATTCTTGTATTACATATACCTCATACATGAACGAAAGATACATTGAAAATTTCTCAAGATCTTGATTTCTGTCAGAATAGAATATACTTAACGGGAAGTTCGTTGAATTCTGATCCTCTTCCGTTTCCATGTGGAGTCCGAAACTTGACATCCCGTTCATCTATGTCGACAGGGCGAGGCAATCACCATAAGAAAGAGGGAAAGAGCCAAGTCAACTGGGAGGCATAATTAAGCCACGACTAAGTCATATATAAGAAAATTAATAGATAGAATTAGCACCCCCACCATTCTATTAAGTGATCTATGATTGCACGTGGCCCCATGATCAACCAAAGCGACGACGAATACCGCGTCGAAATTCCCATGTTCACCAATCGAATTGATAAGGTAACAATAATTGATAGCTCGATAGGATAGAATATACTTGGTGTGAAGCACATTGAATTATGATAATACCATTTTCATATAAAATCTGAAACTTGGAGCTGCGGACACCTAGAGTGTCAAAATTAGGCACAATGTAACATTTTAATGCCAAAAGTTTCAAAATATACATTTAAATGTCAAAATCGGAGAAAAATGGAATACTTAAGTGCTAACAATGAGAAATTCCAGTAAGCAACATCGTTTTTGGTACTGATGTGGCTAGATAGACGCAAAATAACATCGTTTTGGCATTGACGTAACTGCAAAATTGAATTTAATATAATATTAATTAAAACAAATTTAAAAAAAAAAAAAAATTAAAAAGAAGGAGGCGGGACAAATTCCCTCGCTGAAGCTTGCTGCAAATCTCTCCTTTTTTAATTCACATTTATTTTAAAATTCAATTTCGAGGCAAAACGATGTCGTTTTGTCGATCATTACTGAGTTGGTTTCCGACGAGCCACATAAACCACATATATTATTCATGAAAGCCACGTCAGATTTCCAACTACTCTTATTGGACTTGGCACTGAAGTGATCTACTTTTCAAAAAAGTGGTACTTAAATGTACATTTTGAAACTTTTTGCACTGAAGTGTTTACCCGTGCCAAGTTAACACTTTTGGTTTACTTTACCCCAGAAATTTGACATCCTATTTATCTATATCAATAGGGCAAGGTGTGATGATGACATGGATGAAAATCCATAAGACAACGTAAATAAATTATATCGTGCAGATTGATCTCTTTAAATAAGTACTTCACAATGACACAAGTAGAGAACAAACACGATACAAGTAGAGAATAAACATGTATATGTCTATAGCCAATAGTATTCTTTTTGGGAGAGAGTTCTCTTTTTGATCTTTTCACCTAATTACCTCAAAACCAAGTTGGGGGAAAAGTACCAAAAGTCATAAACCTATTGTATTAGTACAAATTTGGTTATAAACTTTTTAATTGGATCAATTCAGTCATAAACCTTTTAATATTTGTGCCAATTTAGTCCATCCCGGCCAATTTTGGCCGGCCGGTCTTGACGTGGACGTCGGCGGTGGCCGGACGCCGACATGGCAATTTTTATGATTTTTTAATTATTTTTTCGAATTTTTTGATTAATTTTTCTTTTTTCTTTTCTTTTTTTACTTTTATTTTCAGCTTTCTTCCTCACGGTGGCCAACGAGCCTCGCCGAGGCTCACCGACCACCGGGCAAGGGCGCGGCCCTCGCCCGGCCTCCTAGGGTCACCGGGTGGCGGCTTCGCGAATGATCCGGGCGAAAAGAAAAGAAAAAGAAAAGAAAAAGAAAAGAAAAAAGAAAAAAATTAATAAAAATCATAAAATTGCCACGTCAGCCGCCAACTGGCCAAAATTGGCCAAATGGACTGAATCGGTACCAATATTAAAAGGTTTATGACTAAATTGGTCCAATTGAAAAGTTTAGAACTGAATTGGTACCAATGCAATATGTTTTGGACTTTTTGTACTTTTCCCATAAGTTGGGAGAACTACTTGAATTAACTTAGAATACATGCGATGTTTTCATTTAGCACTTGAAAGTTCTAAACCGCCATTAATTTCCCACTCTCCTACTTTCCACTACCTAAACGTAAGTAGTCAATTGTCATACAAAAATGAAATAGAACAACATATAGTTGCTAGTTTTTAGCTAGCGAACTATTTATCATTTCAAAAATTTCATGGGCATCAGCGGCTTAATCTAACGTAAATGGTGCAACACACATGCGGTCTACCTTCACAAATTTTTCGTGGGTATCAGCGGCTCAATCTAACGTAAATGGGGCAACTTCATGTGGCGTTTTTTAAAATAGGATTGTGCTGCTTAGTTTGTATTTTAAGGAATATTGTCCAAAAAAATCCTGAACTTATGGTACGGTAGCCAACTTGGTCCTAAGATTTATACCAATTTAGTCATAAACATTTCAATTGTGCCAATTTAATCTTAAACCTTTTAATGATTTGTTAATTTAGTATAAAACCTTTTAATTAATCAATTTAGTTTTAAATCTTTTGATAATATGCCAATTTAGTTATTGCAACCAATTTTTGGGAAGATATCGCTAATAGGTAGTCTAGCATCATCTACCCTTGACTATGGCCAGTTGCCAGCCATCCTGAGCCTTGGCAATTTGCGGAGGAGGAAGGAAAAAAAAAGAAAAGAAAATGGGGAGATAAAAAAAAAATTAATTCAGAAAAATTTAGAAAAATGTAAAAATTATCAAAGTTAGCACTGGCTGTTTCTTATAGGACTATCGATGTCCACATTAATGATTTCTGATAAGAATTAATAGGAAGGACTTAATTGGTAAATTGTCAAAAATTTTATGATTAAATTGATAAATAGTCAAAGGGTTTAGGATTAAACTGATACAATTGAAATATTTAATATTGAATTGACCACCTAACAATAGGCTTAAAACTTTTTAGACAATGTTCTTCTATAATTTGTGCGATGAATTAGAAAAGAAGAAATATCATGTAGTTATGATCCTCTCGTACAGAAGAAGACACGGCAAATACGGAGCCGTGTAATGTGGAAAATGATCTAGTTATATAGTTGCACTTAAATATTAAGGAATTTATCCGTGAGTACTTATGGAGCACTTGTTAAATCAGTACTTAAGGCAATATTACGATCTACAATCTACAAGTTATTCTTGTACAACGTGTAATTGTAATCAATACTTCGCAAATTAATTTTTTATAATGCATACTTTAACAAGCGCCCAAGGAGCATTCATTATTATATTATGAAGCATTCCACCATAAAATATTAATAGAAGATTCTTAATAGAAGATTCATTATTGCACTTTCTATTGGTATATTGGCTTGTGCATATGAAACTTGTCCTCCATATTCAACTACGCACATTAAGAGTATTTGATTATTTCGTCATATTCAAAACATTATAAGGAAATTTCTCAACACTAACTCAATCGCTGCATTTTTTTTTTTTTTTTTGGTTAATACCATGAAAATCTATAAATTAGTATACTTGTAACAAATTTATCTTAAACTAATTTTTTGACTATTAAAAACTCTAAATTGGTGGACCTTTGATAAATTTATTTCAAACCGATATACTTGTGACAAATTTATTCCATGTTATTTATGGTAAATTTTATTGTTTAATTTGTTGAGTTGAATAACGTGCGATAGTTAACCGGTATATCAATTTGATATTTTACTTTTCATTTGTCAAAATTGTACTGGTTTTGTAGTTTTTTGTGATATTAATTCAATTTAATGGAGGGTATATCTATCATAAATGTACCGGTGTGAGGTTTTGGCAGTCAAAAAAATTAATTTGGAGTAAAATTTGTTACACGTGCACCGGTTTAAGGTTTTGTGGTCATTTGAGGTAAATTTATCATAAATGTACTAATTTGAGATAAAATTGGCACATGTATACTAACTTGAGGTTTTTCGTGATATTAGTCTTTTTTTTTTTGGGTTCATTTTTGAAGAAAAGCAATATGCAATTACATTGCCACATAAGAAGCAACACCAATAGTCAACACGAAGACAACACGCAAATACGAATTACCAGCCCATCATCCCCGATGGATTAAAGGGGCAAACATAAGCATTTTTTTTTTTACTGTAAGTTGGTAAAACGTCGTGCAACGTTCAGTAAATGAGCTCCAAATTTATCGAAGAGTGCCTCTATCTTGAGAGTAAATCCTCGACTATTCTTTATTCGTAAAGGATTTTCTACTTGCTTTTTGAAAACATTTAACCCTAATTCCTTTAGATTCTATTTCTTCATTTCGATAAGATCTTTTCAGCGATGTCTCAACAATATTGATGTTAACAAATATAATTTAGTCGCAAACTCAAAACTAAACCACATTCATGTAGAATAATGATCGAAATCATTGCGATACCAAAAAAAATAACAGGAAGAGGGATCGAGAGAATCTCCATCCATTGTGTGATAAAACCTGTAAGCTAACACGGTAATTAACTATCTAAAGTGCAAACTACCCAATTAGTTTTAAACTTATTATACGGATGCCAATTTAGCCTCAGACAATTTAATTCTAAATTTTTATGCGAAATTCCAATGTAGCCATTTTAGTCCATTTTCACCGGAAATCATTGATGTGACAATCCATTCATCGCCAGGCATCATAGGTAGCACACTAACATGTCAACAATTTTCGGCAAAAGTTGATTGGAATGATTTTATTGGTATTTCATGTAAAGTGTAAGGATTAAATTGGCAAAAATGAAAAGTTCAAGACTGAATTGACCGTGTGGTAGGTTTAGAACCGATTGGTCCCCTCATGATGTGTACAAAGAGAGAAACTTACTATAACAAATATTTCCTTTTGAGACTTAATTGAATTAGCCTTTGTCCCGCCCTCCCTTATCCTAAATCAAGACATTTCACCCCAAAATTTATTTTTAACCACATGGATTTAAATTTCAGTTCAAGATGATATATTTATATCTTAACTTTACCTCCAACAAAAAACGGATGGCACATTGGCAAATTAATTTTGTATAGGGTTTTTCCGTCTTTCTTTTTGGACTTTACTAGCATAATAATCATTAGACTAGAGAATAACAGCTTGTTGTGAGTCATAAATTTTTGAAGGAATAGGCACCACAATAATTTATAATTATTTGTTATTTGGTTTTAATGATTCAAAATAAAATATTATTTTTATGATAGATTAAAGACCGCCACCTAATCATTTCTCTTTTTTTTTCCCCTTTCCCTTTTAGTTCTCTTCCCCCATTTCCTTGTTCTTTTCCGAGCACCCCTTCTCCTCCGTCCACTGCACATCAAGCCAATCGGGGCTTGGTGGTTGCGTACGTAAATTTTACTAAAGCGAGCTTAATAGATGAGTGACTTGACCGAATTTCGACCGTTTATTTGATTTTTCATTTGTCAATGAATTTAGAAGGTAAATTTAAGATGTTTTATCCTTAAATTTAGAATATGCTGCTGTAAATAATTTACGATCTTTAAGAGAGGAGAGATAGTTAATTAAAAATAAGACTATATCTCTACTTAATTGACTTGTCGTCTAAATTGTTCGAATCAAAAGTATTTATATCAAAACAATACATATAGGAAAGTGAATAATATAATCTAATAAGGTTATTAGCTATTTTATAAAATATTATCCCTAATATCTCATAATATCTCTAACGATATTATCTAATAAGGAAATCTCTAATATCCATAAACATTTGGAAATTAACAATGCATGTATATTATAAGAAGGTGAAACAGGCGAGGTGCACGTCGCCAATATTTATGAGAGGTCTATAAGGTATTTAGTATTCCACGTTTCTTAGATGGATATATTATGTAGTATTGCCAGCCTAATAGTGCTGTTAACTAACGGTGCAATTCATAGCACATGTTGAGAAAATATATTTTAAGAAACAAATCTACTCATATCATCCAAGCTGGAGATCTAAAGTTGGAGAAGCCACCGTTCCATGTGAAAAACTTACAATACCGTCACATAATCATTTCCCTCTAATATATGCGATCGTTCCTCCCATTACTTGAATCGGTATTAAAAAAAAATAATCTTGATGTGGAAGGTAGGAAATGGACATGTAACGGGTCTATTGCACGCAGTCTTAAGATGCATATTCCAGGACTCAAATATCGTCTTGGAACGCTCTATAAAACGAGCATTGCACTGGACAGATCTTGCATGCAACCATATTCACCATCCTCGTTTGACTAGATATCTTGAGAAGCAATACAAGCATGAAGGTGGAAGTGCAATGGAAGAAGTTAGTCAAACCATCGATGCCGACGCCGAACAACCGGCAAAATGGAAGTTAACATCGCTGGATCAGCTTCAAATGCCAATTTACATAGGCGTTATGTTCTCCTATAGAGATAATGCTGAGAACCCAGGAGTTGATATTTCTCAAAGGCTTCTCCAAATGGAAGAGTCACTTTCTGAAACCTAACACTCTTTTTTTATCCTATGGCAGGGAGGTATATTGAGGATGATGGTTGTTTTATTGACTGTAATGACCTTGGAGTTGAGTTCGTCCACGCCAAAGTGGGTGGCCAGATTGATAAGCTTCTCCATCGAGATCCCGACATTGATTTGCTCCAACGTTTGTCGAAGTACCCGACCGATGTAGCCGGCAATCCGTTAGTTGTGATCCAAGCGAATACGTTCGAGTGCGGCGGATTAGTGATTAGCATGCGCTTTACACACAAGATCGGTGACATGTACACCATGGCCATGTTCATCAATTCGTGGGCTACCGCTTGCCGAGGTAATGCAGACGCGATGGTCCATCCTAGTTTCGAGCTGTCATCTCTATTCCCAGTAAAAGAGTTGGCGGTTCCGATTTTGAGTCCACGACGTATTGGCAACCAGGAGCTCATCATGAGCAGGTTGAGGTTCAACGCCGATGCTTTATCGAAGCTGAAAGCCTTAGCTAGGGACAATGCAAAGGACTCGATGGCCAACGATTCCCAGCCTTCAAGGCTGGAGGTTGTTTCGGCACTACTAGGTAGGGCTTTCGTCAATATTTGCCGAAATAAACATGGCGAACAAAGGACTTTCTTAGTTTGTATGCCAGTTAACTTGCGTGAGAAGATCAATCTGGCGATACCCACGAATTCTTGTGGCAATCTTTTCGCCATCGTGTGGACGCGATCTGGTCAACCAACGGCCGGAAAAATTGAGTTGGAGTTCAACGGAATGGTGAATGTAATGCGCGATATGATAGCGGATGCCAAAACAAAGTACGCAACAGTAGTAGACGGGGATGAGTTATGCTCAATGGTGGGCAATTCTCTAGCCGAGTTTGTCAAAATTCTTGCCAGAGGCGAAGATTGTCTGTTTGGTTTTAGTAGCTGGTGCCGGTTGGGGCTATACGAGAATGACTTCGGGTGGGGAAGACCGGTTCTCGTGAGCAACACACCGTCGAATTTTTGTATCGATTTTTCTTATCGACGATGAAGAGAGCGGAGGAATCGATGCATGGATAACCGTTGGCAAAGATGAGATGATTCTTCTTAAACAAGATCCGGAGATTCTGAAATTTACTTCCTAGTCAGTGATAGAGATGTTGCCTGATTATATCATTTGTGAAGTCATCGTTTCTGACAATAATGTAAAGTGGGACAATGAAAATGATGACCTCAAATCACTAGTATTTGTAACATCTGTTTGGTTTATTCAAGAATGATGCTTCTTGTGAACAAGGTTAACTCTTAACCAATGTTTATGAACTTATTAATTACCTTATTACTGCATTTATTCATATCTTGCAAATGAGTTGACGTAATTGCATTTTATAGTACGATTGCTGCTGGAAATTCATTCGCTTAATGTTTTGAGTGGGTTTTTTTTTTTACCTTTCATACATATAGGGTTGGGAACCTAAAGTTTGGGAATGAATTTAATTTTTAAATTCACCTCCATCAGTGAAAACTCGTGTACCTACCAAACACTTAGCTTCCCTCTCTCTCTCTCTATTTTGTCAACCCAATGCATAGACTTGCTGCTGCGGCCGCGGTTGCTGCCTCCATCACTCCTTGCCCACCGTTTGGACGATCCACGTGACCTCCGAGACGGTTTTTTCTTTCCTTCGTTTTTTCACTCTTTTTCCTATTTCCTTATTCTTCTCTGAGCACCTCTTCCCCTTTGCCTTCCGCACGTCACGTCAGCTGGCAATAGCATTGCTTCATCGGCTACTGTTTTATTATTAGTAGGAATGTCAATGGGTTGGATCGGCCGGGTTTCAATGTTACCTAAACCCCTAATCACAAGGATTGTGTACTTTGTCGAACCTAACCTGACCTGAAACGTATAAGACCTGAAGCAAATCCGAGTTGGGTTGGGTTGGGTAGGTTAGGGTCTATTCAGATGGGTTTTTTCGAAGAACAATAGATCTAGTATTTTCACACAAATTGGAAATAATAATTCTTGCTACTACAATTTCAAGGGCATTTCTATGTTTTGGCTTAAACCAATGACCCAAAACTATTTGTCCAAACACAACCCACCCAAACTCTGAGATTTTCGGTGAAAACAGCTTGGATAGCACTAGGGCCATCAAATGGGTGAGTTTGGGTTCAGGTTTGGGTCGGGTCTAAAATGGTTTGATCCGTATTGACCTATTTAATTCGTTTTAACCTATTTTCATGTAATGTAAATTTGATGACTTATATTCGACCCAATCCATAACCGACCCAACCCATATTACCGAAAATATATCAATATTTAACTCAATTTAGGTTAATTCACTCCAACACATTTAATTCACTTTAAGCTCTTCACATATATATTCATCGAAAAAAAAACTTCACATCAAATTTAAAAAAGAAAATTAAACAATAAATAATTAGTAAATAAAATAAAAAAATGTGAAAAACCTTTAACTAAACCTAAGAAAGATTTTTTTAAAGGTGGTGTTGCTAAAATACTTTAATGCAATACATATTTTTTTTAAAATATAATTTTTAATTGCTCTCTCTATGTCTCTGTCTCTCTCTCTCTTTGTCTCTGTCTCTTGTCCTCAATGGTTGGCATGGATGCCAATTAGGACATGAAAAGGTTGGGTCTATGGATGTTTTGCTCTGATACAACTATTGGTCATGTATGTCTTTACTCGTAGACTGAATGTATGTGGTGAGATTTTTTTTTTTTAATTATTTTAGTTTAATATTATTAAGTGATTAACATTATTTGTTCTCTCTCTCTTTTCGTCCTCAATGGTTGGCATGGATGCCAATCATCACATGTACTTGGTCTAGGAATGTTTTGCTCTAATACAAGTACCTATCATGCGTATCTCTCTCTCTCTCTCTCTCTCTCTCTCTCTCTCTCTCTCTCATCCTCAATAGTTGGCATGGATGCTAACTAGCACACGGAAAGACTTGGTCTAGGAATGTTTTGCTCCAATACAAGTACCTACCATACATGTATCTATTCGTAGATTGAATATATGGGGTGAGATTTTCTTTTTATTAATTAAAATTATTAAGCGATTAACTATATTTGCTCTCTCTCTCTCTCTCTCATCCTCAATAGTTGGCATGGATGCTAATTAGCACACGGAAAGACTTGGTCTAGGAATGTTTTGCTCCAATACAAATACCTACCATGCATGTATCTATTCGTAGATTGGATATATGTGGTGAGATTTTCTTTTTATTATTTTAATTTAATATTATTAAGCGATTAACTATATTTGCTCTCTCTCTCTCTCTCTCGATCTCAACACACACACACACACACACACACACACACACACACTCATGCATGTACCTTTTTATTATTTTAGTTTAATATTATTAAGTGATTAACTATATTTGTTCTCTCTCTCGCGAGTGCTCATGAGCACACGAAAAGGCTTGATCTATGAATATTTTGCTATAATACAAGTTACAGGACTGAATATATGCAATGAGATTTTCTTTTAATTATTTTAGTTTAATATTAATAAGTGATTAACTATATTTGTTCTTTCTTTTTGTTTTCAAGTGGTTATAATTTGCAGCAATTTTTTTTTTATATATGATTGAGGAATGAAATTCTGTGATTAAGATTTTATGTTACATATATTGAATTTTTATTATTTATTTTATTTTGCGTGTTCATCTTTTATGGATTTTCGTGATTGATAAATGAAACTTTTGTTGTTTTGTTCGCTTTCAGTTTACTTGACTATAATTGAAACAAAAAAAATGATAAAAAAAAAAAAATTGGTTGGTTCTTGATTTTAGTCCAGAACCGATTGGTAAGGTAGATTCTAAGTTCCATGACATATATGGTAAATTATAGGTTCCAAAAATTAGGAACCGGTCCCGACTAGGTGGGTTACAAGTTATAGGTGAAACTTGAACTGGTCCCAATTGATAAGGTAGATTCTAAGTTCTAGATTAGTGAGGCTTGAGCCTTGCTAGATGTCGGCGAGGTTGAGGCCTCGCTAGATTGGCGAGCTCAAGCTTGCCCAACGCGCCGGCAAGCTCGAGGCTTGCCAGATATTGGCGAGCTCGAGCTTGCCCGATGCCGACAAGCTTGAGTCTTGCTACATCTGGTGAGGCTTGAGCCTTGCCAATCGTTGGGAAGGCCTTGGCCTCACTAGATTGGCGAGATTGAGTTCATCCAATGCCGGCAAGCTTGAGCCTCGCTTGGCCAATCATCAGCCATTGCCATGCCGGCCACTGACTAAGGAAGGAGGAAGAAGAAAGGGAAAAAAAGAAGAAGAATAAAAAGAACAAAGAAAAGAAAATTAAAATACAAAAAAATAATCCTAATTTCGATTTTTATATTAAAAAAACATTTTTATAAAGGGGGAAGAGAGAGTGTGAGGCTTGGGTTGGAAATGAGTGTTTAAGTGCAACTCATTTAAGACCCATTTAACTAATCTCTTCAAAATATAAGTGACCCATATATGATTTACTTCAAAATGTAAGTGACTCATATATGATCCCTTTATATATAGGTTTAAGATTCATTTTGACATCTATATCCAAAGAGTGGATCAAAGAACTTGCAGTCTGCCAGATTTATCAACATCTATAGCGCACTAAAGAAGGGTAGAAACCCCACTGACAAAATCATATGCAGCATAAATTAATTATTTGAAGTCTCTATGGCACAGAATCTTTTGATGAAGCATTTTATCGTTTAATACGCAATGTTGAAATCCGGAAAGATAAGAAATTCAGTCTAAGATTTTCTTTACTCAGCCTAAGTTTTTACACCATTTACCAAAACAGAAGCCTCTAACAAGCACATGAATACCTAAAGTAAGTCCATTGAAAATGACACTCCTCTCATCAACTTTGACACATCCCTCTCACTGGGATAGAATAGAATGAACATAAAGAAAATCAAATCATAGATATCTATTATCAAACTAGTGCGACCATTTTCATCTTAAATCCATTTCTAAAAAATTCTCACATAGCGAGAGATTGTGCTGAGAGACTATTACACTGTAAAATCTTAACTTGTGATTCACACAACTTAATTGGAAAAATACATAAACCAATGCTTGTGATGACGAATGAAATCAATTTCATGGTCAAGGAAGGGTGAAAACATAACATGAAGATCAAGATCCAATGTTTTATTCCACTATCAGCGAGTAAGAAGCCTAGCATCAGCAGAAGTTAAATTTATTAGAATCACCAGATGCTTGTTCCGCCAATGTCTTGCAAATCTATTGATCAAATACGCACAAAATTTGACCTTCACTGGCCAGTCGCATCAGAATGTGTCCTGATCACAATTACTTTCTCGCAATAGAAAAATGGAAAATGAACGGAGCTGGCCAAGGAGTTATATTAAAACTTAGACAACACCATATACAAGATCTGTATCAGAATGTTCTGCGTCAACAGCAACCAGGGTGCTGCTAGACAAAAAGCCAACAGTTATTTAGTTTACTCAGACGGGAATTCTGTCACTGCGAGATATGAACCGAACTCTTATGAGTCCAAAGGACCTGAGAGTCATCGGCAGCTTGTATGGAACAGTAACCTCCACTTTATCAATCCAAAAGACATTCATGCAGCAGATAAAACGCGACGACTTGATTCTTGTTTAAGACCCACTGAGTGGATCTTTATCAGGAAAAACCTGGACGATTCGCATGTAGCCCAACAGCTCATATTTGATTTGACACCGAAATGAATCACAAAGGAGCAAAAAGGAAAAAAAAAGTCTCAGAGACGCTCGGACGAAGTAGAAGGAAAGAGAGTTGAGAGAGTGAGTGGGGCGAAAGAGAGGGTTTTGTCTTGCTCGTGCAGAGAGAGAGAGAGAAGGGGAGAGAGTCGAGAGTGAGGGAGAAGGCGTAGGAGCACGAGAGTGAGGGAGAAGTCGTACTAGCACAATTGCTGGGCCAAGCTTGGGTTTAATCTGGGGTTTCGTCTTGCTCGTGCACAGAGAGACAGAGAGAGGAAGGGAGAGGGGGAGATCAGGCCTGTGCTCCAGGTAGTGTTATATAACCTAGCCCTACCCAACTCTAATAATACCCACAACTAAAAACCTTTACCCAAAGAAAACTAAGGCATGGCTCCAAAATACTACAAATTTTCAAGTAGGGTGGTAGGTTTGGGCTGGGTTGGGCTGGATTGGGCTTTTTTGACACCCCTACTTGTTATTCTAGACAAAAGGTTTCACCAATCATGAGAAAGAAATATAAAAAGGTACCACCAATCATGTTATTTTGATTAGTAATTGTTTATCAATTTTTTTAAGGAAAAAGGTTATCAAAATGTGACATCCCGATTTTCCAATTCTATTTTCAATAAATTGATACGGGCATTTCGTTGGCACGCATATAGTTCTTTTCCTTGAGTTGGCCACTCATGTGGAAACTAGTCTATCGGGAGAAAGCTGTGAAGAGTTTCTAATGCATCAGACTCGAGAATTTGACCAGGAAGCGACATTTCGACTGAGCTAGTCTGCAAGGGTCATTACGGCACAATTAAAATCGATTAGAGATCAGAAATAGGTCGACTCGACAGAGGCATGTGATCAGGTGTGGGTGATTCCACCAGATCGCACAATTCTTGTCGATCGATCTTTTGGACCGACTTTTCTATCGATTGGGTACCTGTTTTCCTATTTGAAACCTTGAGATTACCCCGACAACCGAAAGTCGCCAATGTTTCAAAGATGTACATCGTGGCTTGAGATGATCAACCACAGGTCAAATGCATGAAAATTTCTAAAGGCTACCCGGTAGGTTGGGCTGCACTAGTATCATGCCAAAGTGAAATTAACCGTGGAATTGAGATTGAATTCAAAAATTAGAAGTCTGGGTATGTCACAAATCATTTTAGGATCATTGATTTACCTTTGGAAGATTTTTCATGCAAGCCGAGTGTTTCGGCAAATTAATTAGAGAATGGCTAATTTGGCTCGAGAAATTAGTAGGCCCGTCTTTGGCCGTGCTTATGGGACTTAAGTTGGTTCTATGGACAAGTGACGATGTAAATTGAAGTGTGGTGACATTGGATTAAGTTTATGACATTGGAAGAGAATTGAATGGAATTGGAGAAATTAGTGTACAAGAATTGGACCACGGCAGAAAATGAAATTTGCAACCATTGGAAGAGGTTGTGGAGGATTGGGTGAGTGGAGTGTAATGTCACCCATGATGTCATGGTGGTGGGCCATTGTGTGGGATTAAAAGAAAGAGAAAAAAAGAGAAAAGAAAAAGGGTCCCATCTCTCTCTCTCCTCTTTCTCTCTCCTCCCTCTCTTCTTCCTCTCTCCCGTGTGATTCCTCCATGGGCATTTTTCTTCTTCTTCTTCTTCGGACATCACAGAGCAGCAGCAACCGTCGCAGCCACCGCCGAAGCGAGATCCGTCGTTGCTCGTCGCCGTCGTCGGAGTCGTCGCCGTCCACGCCCGCTCGCCGATGCAACTGGTCAGCTCGTCGCTCCTCCCTAGCAGATCTGAGATCTCGTGCAGCAGCTGACCGGAACCAGTCGAGCTTGACGCCGCACGCTCGTCGCCAGAGCTCGCCGTCGCTGCCCGTCCACCCGCGCTCGCCCGCGCTTGGCCGACGCCCAGCCGTCTCCGTGGCCTCTGCTCGTGCATCTCGGGGGCTGTTCGGCCAGCTCAGACCGCGATTCAGCCACCTCTGGCCACCGTGAAGCCCCGCCTAGGTCCGGTTTAGCTCCTCCGCCCATTCCCGACCCCAACCAGCCCCGGATCTGCTCATTTTCGGTTCCAACCAGCAGCGAGCAGAGAGTTGGAAAATGGGTATGCAGCGGACGTTTGGCTCGTTTTGGCCGCCTTCCGAGCCCGGATGCTCGGCCCGCCTTGAGGAAAGCCGATCCTCGCGTCGTCCTCGTCGTTTTGGTTCGCTCGGCTCGCTAATCCGGTGAGTTTAGCTCACTAAACCTCGCTTAGAGGGTTAATTATGCTTAGGGAGGTTTAGTTTATGTTAAGTATTATTAGGTTGTTAGTTTAGGTTAATTAAGAGTGGATTTGGTTAAGGTTGTGGTTTAATTTAAAGTGTGCTTAACTAAGGGTAAGTAGGTTTATTTAAAATAAGCCTTGATTTGACTTAAATGAATTTACTTTTGATTTATTTAAATGTTTCGAAATTATTATATGATTTAATAATATATTTTATTCGAAATTAATAAAATATTATTATTTAATTATTTTCGGAATAAATTTAATTATTTATTAAATTCCGAAAATTTTGTCGGGACCCTAAATTCTCGAATTTCGTACCGGTCGCATTCTTTGTGTAGCCAGATTTTGAAATTGATGATTGGCTATTATAAATCGAGTGTGGATTGTGAAAGATAGGGATATTATTATTTAATTATTTTCGGAATAAATTTAATTATTAAATAAATTTCGAAAATTAAGTTGGGACCCTAAATTCTCAGAATTTTATGGTGATCGCTACTGTGTATTCAGATTATGAATTTGATGATTAGATATTACAAATTGAGTGATGATTTGTGCAATTAATTATTGAATTGTTGTGTCTTGGTTGAAAGACTCGGGTCGCTTGAGAGTGGCTAGGCCATTTGGATCCTTATTCTTCTAGAAATGCCGTCAAGGGAGAGTGACGTGGCTCGAGTCGCAGTAGTGGCTAGGCCGACTGGACCTTTGTTCGTATAGAAATGCCGTCAGGAGAGTGACGTGGCTCGGGTCGCAGTAGTGGCTAGGCCGACTGGACCTTTGTTCTTATAGAAATGCCGTCAAGAGAGTGACGTGGCTCGGGTCGCAGTAGTGGCTAGGCCGACTGGACCCATGCTCCTTCGGGAATGCCGTCGACGTAATGACGAAGCCGCGCTCCATGGGGGGAGGCGATGCGGCTATATGCCGTAGATAGCCGGACTGCGAGTAGGCTATGCCCTTGCGTGGCAGTGATTAATAATTGGAATGTGTTAAGTGAGACTGTGATTTATATGAAAGTGATGACGTTCCAATTGTTTGAATTATTATTACTACCTGAGATTGTGTAATACGAATTGTGCTAACCTGCAAGGAAGAATTGAGGCGAGGTAAGTTCTCTGTGTGATGTGGTTAGGCCACCTTTGGGCGTATTTTCTTTCTAATAGGGGTTTAGGGGGTTGAACTTGCTGAGACGTTGTCTCAGTGGTTATTGAATAACCATTTCAGGTCCCTGGTGGACGGAGCGGCCAGATAGCTTTGGTTGGCCTTGAGGAGTTGCAGAGGTGAAGTCATAAGAATTGGAGAATGTGTCCGACTTGTAGGTCGTAGGACAATTCCTTTTTAAGAACCGGTCTTTTGTAGACTTTTGGCTGTAGGCTTCTGTTTGTAATTCTGTTGAATTATGGAAGTGTTATGTTGTGGTTTTGCTTCCTGCTTTTCTATCCCGTATTTTATTGTCAGGGGTTTTATAGTACGTTCCGCTTGCGCAATAATAAATGAATGGGGTCGGCGACACTACCTGGGAATGTCGCATTTGCATGACCAAGGTGGGATGTTGGCGCGCTCGAGGTTCGGGGCGTGACACAAAAACTCTAAATTATATTCATTACGACATATGTTGATTTTAAGCAATCTACCTACTCAGTTCGTATTTTAATTACCCAACCAGCACTAGATCTGAGAAGAATCAAAATAATGGACGATTAATTCAATTTGGACAAAGTCATCATTTTTATATTACTCTGAGGTTAGTGAACCACTGTCAAGTTAGTACGAAGGAAATTTTTTTCAAAAAAGTCCTAAACCTCCCGTCCGAAATCTTTCAATTTTGTATTACAAGGTTTTTGACACTTACTTGTACTAGTTAAAATGTGCCAAACAAAATATATTATTTTTGGGTATGGAGCAATAGAATTATGCATCATTCATTAATGTGACTGGATACAAGCAATATTTAAATAAATAAGCAGGATATATTCCAAATCTCTAACGTGACTCTCTATGTCAATTTCGTTGACCAATCTCATCATGCGTAGCACTTCCAACATTTAAAAATTGTTCGAGAAACCTATATAAAACAAGCAATAATGATACATGGGACAGATCATAGTGTATGCCTTCTGAAATTTTGCTCTTTCGACCAAATTAGTTCCATTTTGAAGTTCTATACATATCCTGAGAAGCCATCCAAGAATGAAGGTGGAAGCACAGTGGAAGAAGGCGGTGAAGCCATCGGCGCCAAAGCCTCAGCACTGGCGAAAACTAAAGTTGTCTTCAATGGACGAGCTTCAAACGCCGGCTTATGTCGGCATCGTCTTCCATTATAGAGACAATGCTGAGAATTCAGGAGTTGATATTCTCGAAAGGCTTCACCGGACGGAGGAGTCCCTTTCGGAAACTCTTAACAATCTTTTATCCTATGGCAGGGAGATATATTGAAGACGACGGTTGCTTCATCGACTGTAACGACCACGGAGTTGAGCTCATGCATGCCAAAGTGAACGCCCGGATCGATTGGATTTGCTCGATCATTTGTCGAAATTCCCAAACGAGGTAGCAGGCAATCCCTTGGTTGTGATTCAAGTGAACATGTTTGAGTGCGGTGGATTAGCCATTGGCCTGCGTATTTCGCATAAGATCGGCGATATGTACACCATGGCCATGTTCATGAATTCTTGGGCCAACATGTGCCAGGGCAACATGCACAAGATAGTTCGTCCAAGTTTCGAGTTATCGTCTATATTCCCCCCCGAAAGAGTCATCCTTCGGAAGTTGGCCGGAACCCTATATTCATATAGAGAAATTCGTTATCAGTACGTTCAGGTTCGACGGTAAGGCTATCTCCAAACTCAAAGCCCGAGCTGCGCCTGATGCGCCGGATTCAATCACTGATAATTTGCAGCCATCAAGGGTAGAGGTCGTTTCGGCACTAATAACTAGGGCGCTTGTTAATATCGATTGAAACAAACATGGCAGACTAAGGCCTTTTGTGGTTTGCATGACGATGAACTTGTGCGAGAAAATCGGTCTCACGATACCTACTAATTCTTATGGCAATCTCTATACCGTGATTGCCGCTCGATTCGGTGGATTCATGGCCAATGAAAGCGAGTTGGGGTTCAAAGAAGTGGTGAACAGGATGAGCGAAATGGTACGCAATTCCAAAGCAGGGTATGCAAAAGTAGTAGATGGAGAGAAGCTACATTCAATGGTGAAGGATTCTCTAATGGATTTCACGGAATTGGTGTTCACAAGTGAAGAGCATCTTATTCCTTTTAGTAGCTGGTGCCGGTTCCAGCTATTCAAGAACGACTTTGGGTGGGGACGGCTGGCTCTAGTTGGCCTCGCGTCGGTAAAATTTAGGTTGGTTTTTCTAATTGACGATGAAGATGATGAAGGAATCTATGCGTGGGTGACTCTCAAGGAAGATGAGATGATTCCTTTCAAACATGATGTGGAGATCCAAGCAATTACTTCTTAGTCGGAGATACATGTTGCCCAAATGTTATATCATTTGCATACTCATTGTATCTAAGAATTTAGCAAATAGTGCAAATTGAAACGATAAATTGAGGTCTTCATAGAAAATATAGAATTTGCACCGTCATTGAAAACAAGATTTTACGTGAAAATGGATTTTGTTGGGTCTCTTGATAAAATATTTGCTCTTGTGAGAGAGAATTCGTTCATTATGTTTGTCAACATAATGTCCATATGTGACAATTGCAACAAGGAATCAAAACCAGGCAAGAAAACATTCGGACTCCAAATCCTTCTCACCCTAAAGAAAGAAAACATGCCTGAATTGTTCACTAATACAAATATAGAAGGGGACGAAGTTCTAATTATATCGTTAAAAAAGAAAACGAAAGAAAAAGAAGTACGACAAAGAAGTCGGCAAGGATCTTAAATGCATCATAAGTTGTCCCCGAAAAGACAGAATTGCTTATCTTTTAGACCAATCATTAGCCTCTATCGACACTACTTATAAAGACATGGTCGGGAGAATCTTGCTCGTAGGTCCATATCGACCGGGGATGGAATCTCTTGCCGAGCATTACTGAATTTTTTTGTCGAAGAATAATAATATTTATAAGATGCATGCATAAACCAAATGGTAATTATATTTAGAGCATAGAATTGATGTTTTCCAAAATATGAATGATGGCATCATAAATGGACTATCATCTAGAAATAACAATAAACTACCTTTATTTTATTTCAGATTCCTTTTGTTTTATTTCGATTTTTTCATTTCAGTAAATCAAGTGGGATTTGGATAAAATTTGAGGACTTATTGTAGAGGAGTAGATCTTGGACTTGTAGGCCACTATCTTATATTCAATCTTTAGATTAAGAGCCTTGTGCTAAATGGAGTTAAACTAAGTCCGAAAATTTTTCTATTGAACAAAAATAACTTAATAAGAAGTGCCATGAAATTTGAATATTTCTTTTTTAATTCTCAAGTGGATTGATATCAAGTACTGCTACAAAACATTGGGTATGTCATATATTTGACAGCAAATCATTGTGATTAAGTATAAAAATGTCGGAGGTTGCCACCTCCTGGGACATTTCATTGGGGGTTTACCAACCTAGTATGCTAAGAGAAGGCAGTGACCTCCCTCCATGCGGGATCCCACTGCTAGTAGTGCTGTGGCCGGAGAACCTAATGGGGCCGTTATCCCGCGTTTCTTCCCCTCACTTGCCTGTAAATGAGTTGTGGAGGGAAGACACCCTGAGATGCCCTATTCAGGGTTGAGCAATTTAAAAACCTGCTCAGGTCTAATACTATAATATATGGTTGTAATTAAAAGTGCAAATGCCGTGTGGAAACAATTTACAGAGACCAAGGGATGACCTCATAGCCAGTGCCTTGTTACCACCCCAGGAGCTATAGTCTCTGTCTGATGTGATAAGACGACAGATGATCCAAATTTGCTGGCGTCGGACTCGCAGGAAGATGCCATGTGTCAATTTCTGATTGAAAAAATTTGATCTAAAGAACCATTGGAGTCGCGACAACTTGGTTTGCATGAAAGGACGTCCCTATATCGTTGAAGCGTCTCTAACGTAATCCTCTGTGAATGAGACAAAGCTGGCTTCTTCGTTTATTAAGGCCGGTCGAAGGGAGGACCTTGCACCTCAGTTTGATACGTGCCCACCGCCAGGTTTATAGAAAAAAAAATAATAGTGATTTTTTTTTTTTTTTTTTTTATCTTGCCGGCCAATTAAACTTAACAAATAATGAAGAAGTCTTGCTTCAATGGAAAATCCCTATGCTTTGTCAACTCATGGCTTTATATTTTCTAGAGAGAAACTATTTCAATACCGCTAATTATTGGGTCAGCAGTTGCGCTATTAGAAGATTTCAAATGTATGCCAATCTACTTAAGACAAACGTTGAGCGTATACTCATGAAACTACCAAAGTTGACTTTGTAAATTATTGGTATACATTTGCGCATGAAGTGAGACATATAACGTCTCATATAGACGTAATATTAATTTAGACTTGGTCCGCATTCTAATTATGTCCGTTGACCAGGTTTCTTAGGAGGATCTACAAATATACATTAACTTTCGCAAACTTGATTAACGTTGATCAGAACAAACTCTTACCAACTTTCTACCAAAAAAACAAAAAACAAAAACAAAAACAAATGCTTACCAACTGCCTTCGTTATGTTCTAGTTTGAGACTTTCTAACGCTCATCTGGAATGGTCTTTGGATTGAGAGAAGAGGTACTTTCAGCACTAGAGTTCTTGAGATTTTTATTTTTTTAAGGTTTTTGTTTATTACTTTAAACTGCAAATTGAACGAAGAGTTCTAATTTAACCTTTAAAATCGGGGACATGGCATGTGTAACGACCTATAAGAGAAAATTTATTATTTTGTTAAATATCGATTAACAATTTAGTCTTGTGTGGAGGGTTTTGCAGATCCAACTCTATAAATAGGGTGACTATCGCGAGCACTTGAAAGCAAAATAGTGAGGCCAACTCAGGAAGAAAAATGAAGATTGAAATAGAGAGCAAGAAGCTGGTCAAACCCTCAGCTCCCACAGCTGACCACCTTCGCAAGTTGAAGATTTCTCTAATTGATCAGCTTCAGCCTCCAGTTTATGTTGGTATCATTTTCTTCTACTCATCCAAAACTGATGTACCCGACCCTTCATTCGTGCCTATCAGCGAAAGATTTCGTCTACTTGAGAAAGCTCTCGCAGAAACCCTAACCTTCTTTTACCCTCTTGCGGGCCGATATGTCAAAGAGAAGTGCTTGCTTGAATGTGACGACCAAGGGGTGGAGCTCATGGAAGCCAAAGCTGATGGAACTCTCGATCAATTTCTCCATAGAGAAACTAACCCCGATGATGTCCTCGGTCATTTGGCAACTCAACCTCATCAGATGGACCAGATTGGGTCGCCTCTGGTGGTTGTCCAAATGACCAAATTCACTTGTGGTGGCATGGCGGTTGGCCTCCGCGTCTCGCACAGAATCGCTGACATGCACACTATATCATCCTTCCTGAGCATGTGGGCGATGGCATGTCGTGGAGCATTCAGACCGCTAACCATCCGTGCTTCGATGTATCATCCATTTTACCACCAAGAGACTTGCCCAAGCTCGAGCCTCCTGCCAAACTAATGCTAGGTGCGAAATATGTGGCGAAAAGATTCGTGTTCGACAACCAATCTATCTTGAAACTCAAAGCCATCGCAAGGAGCGGAGGCTTCAATTCCAAAAGGGAACCCTCTCGCGTGGAACTGGTCACAGCGCTCGTTTCCATTGCTCTCTTGAAAATTGCCAAGTTGAGAAATGGCCAATCCAAGCCGTTCCTCATTTCACACACGTTGAACTTGCGCGGAAGGACAGATCTCCTATGGCACGATAATTTGGGCGGCAATGTCTACACAATGGTGAACGGGAAGTCCACAGCCGAGGTGACCGAGCTTGGGCTACATGGCTTGGTGGGTTTGGTGCGAGATGCAATAACAACCTTGCTTGCTAAATTACCAAATGCGATCGACGGGGAGGATTTGGGCGACATGGTGACGAACTCGGTGGGACAGTTTCAAGAGGAACTGCGAAAAGGCGACACCGACGTGCTCATTTTCACCAGCTGGTGTCGGTTTCCGCTGTACCAAGTTAATTTGGGTTGGGGTGAACCTGAGTTTGTGAGTAGCTTATGCACTTCGTTTGACTCGGTCATGTTGATGGATCACAAGAAAGGTGGTGATTATAATGGAGTTGAGGCGTGGGTGAGCCTGACTGAAGAAGACATGGATCTTTTCCGTCAACAAGATGACATTTTAGAATATGCTTCCCATAAGTAGACAGCACGATCCTATCATAGAGTTTATCCGCACGTGACCCGTGGATTATATAATTTCATGTATGCACATTGTAAGTTTACATGTAATGTGAAGGATGGACGAATAAACCTTTGTCTGTTTTATTTAGTTTTTCAGTGTAATAGCAGTATGTTGATTTGAAAGTTATATTAGGAAATTGAAAAAAACTCGCTCTCTTGCAAAATGTTAGGTAAGTTTGGATCTAACAAACTTTAGGTAACCCTGTTGTACTACTATATTGCCACTGTAATGAAAAGCTATAGAGGTTTCTTGACTATATCTTGAATTATTTTCTTGCGGTTTGATCAGTGTGAATTACTTGTCCATCATCGTACCAACTTTCCGAACATCATACTTTCGGCCCGCGTTGGCACATATGTCACATATTGGTTTCAATTTGCTGAGGTACTTTGATCGGAAGATTGATTGCAGAATTTATAATTTCTACAAATCAACAAATCCAGTACGTATGGAAAGTCTTTCTTTATAAAGTCTTTCTTTATAATTGTTCTTGACGTGCTGAACAAAACGAGGATAGTGAAACTGACTGGCTGCCGGCTTGGTAAGAGCGCCCCCATAAATTTTCTACCTGCTCAATTTTTAGAGGTCCGAGGAGAACCACCATAATGTGCGGTTAAGTCATCGGAATGATAGTACCATTTGTCTAGAGATCTGCGACCTGTGAATCGCCGTCAAGTTGATTAGAAAATGGTTCAATGACTATATCGAGGAAGAGCTTAGCTGGGCCGGCAAGTGGTGGCTTTTGGTCATAATCTTATCGTATCATATGATCTTGTTGTATTAGATTAAGGTTTAACGCGTGCCCGAGATTGTTAATTGTTGTGAAAGCGAACGATGGAACAATAATATATAGATAGAAGAAAAAAATAAATCAGATACCGGATTTACGTAGTTCAATCATAAATACCTACATACATAGAGAGAACATCGATGAATTTCATTATAGATAATGTGATACAATAAATATTATACACTCGAGTCACTCAAACACTCTTTCGGTGTTTTCCAAATCTTAATTACACCCAATAACACACGCAGTGTTTAGCTCCAAAATTCCTCACGAAATAATCTCTCAATCTCAAAAAGAAATTACACGCAAATCTTATCTCAAGATTTAATTGGCTACAAACACTAATTCTTCTCGGATGTAATTACACAAACGAAAAACAACAAGCCCACTTTCAAGCACTCGATATTTGGTGCTTCACAACGGCAGAACACCAAGCACTCACGCGGTGCTTCAAGACCTTTTTTGATCCACCAGGCATCCACGAGAACGTGCATATATATATGCACTTGGAATTCAAGCCGATTGCTGCATCAAATAATATCATATCTTTTATTTGCTTGTATTGTTTCTCTTATTCGTTTTCTCTTATTCGTTGTTGTTTGACCAAGTTCCATAAGCCCATACCTACTAGGATAGCCTTGATTTTATTTCCTTTTCTGACACAAAGTCAGATTTCTTGAACTTGGATTCCAATGAAACCTTGTTTCGGTAATCTACAAATTCATGGCTTGGTCTCTACAAATCAGCAACTTGAAATCCAAATATCCACTTTCCTTTCATTTATCTTGGGTTCAGTTTCATTCACGAACTCAAACTCGAGACATATTATAACAATCTCCACTTTGACTCGACGTTTGAGCCAAGTCACAATCACTTCGCAAACATTTAAACTTTGTCGCTACTTTCCCATAGCCCTCGATGGGCTCAACCGCCACAATATTATCCAAGTCTAAGCATTGCTTGAACTTTTCCATAACTGAGGACCTCAATAGAATACCAACTCCACATGCACCTTTAACTACTCCGCAAGGATTTTCCGAAGCAACCTCCTTAACCACAAATAAAGCAAAACCATTATTATATCTATATCTGTCAGGAGATTGAATACGTACTTTCTTAATTTCAGCAATTATGGCAACCATTAGCTCTATAGGCTCCACCTCACTACAAGCACCATTCGTGTCGATTACTTTGCTTGTACTCGTACTCCCTACCTCAAGAGTTTCTGGTGGCGACTCCATCTCAAGTTGAACACCGTTCAGATCCATTTTAATACTACTATAATCACTCATAGCTAGAAGTACTGGAGACTCGTCAAACGTAACTTCTCTATTGATAATAGATGAATTTAACTCTGGGCACCACAATCGATAACCCTTCTCACCTCATGCATAGCTTAGGAATATGCACTTTCTTACCCTTTCATCGAGATCACTCGCTCAAATATAACATGGGCAACCAAATATTCTAAGAATAGAATAATCAGCAATGTTACCTCCTTGGGAGTCTCATATCCAATCGTAATTGATGGGGATCTATTCATTTGGTAGCATGCTGTACTTAGCACATCTGCTAGGAATCTTCTAGCCATACCAGCACTAGAGAGCATTTTATGGGTCATCTCTAACAATGTTTTGCTCATCAATTTTACAATATATTGTGATTCATCAGTATTAGTGCGATGTTTTACTATGCCTTCTTTCATGCAAAATTCATTTAACAGCTTCAAGCAAAACTTCATGCTACTATTAGTCCGCACATGCTTGATTGTTTTATTAGTCTCCTTTTCGATCAAAGCTATCAATTAATTGATCCCGACAACAAGTATCAAACTTGTGCTTAAGCACAAATACCCACATCTTCATCAAGTAGTCATAAAAAAATTGTTAGCATATATCTAGCACTCTTTCTCAAAGGAAACCGCGAGAACTTGTGAACATTCAAATGAATTAACTATGTAATTGGGATAAGTACACTAATGATTTCATAAGTTGTGTATGGCGCTCACTTTGGTGCCAAAAGTTTTCGCCAGATCACTTAAGTGCTAAATCGGAGAAAAAAACGATCACTTTGGTGCCATCGGCGAGAAATTCCGGCCAAAATGATTAAGTGGCTTTATATTTAAAAAAAATCGATAAACCCTTTAAACGACGTCGTTTTTTGTCCTACTTAAGAAAACGACGTCGTTTTACCATCCTATGTGGATGGCTTAGGAAAAACGACGCCATATAGCTCATTTGTGATTGAAATTAGGGTTTTTTTTTTTTGTTCATCCTCGCCGACCTAGCTTGCTTGGCCACCATGCTTGGCCACTGTCGCTTGGCCAAGAAGTGATGGGAAAATGGGAGGCGAGGGCAGAGGAGGAGGAGGAAGAAGGGGGATTGAAGGTGCAGAGAGAGAGAGAAGACAAGGAGTGCGAGGGAAATAAAGAGGGCAGATGGAGATGGTGAATTGGGCTTTGTTCAAAGAGTGGCTGGGGCTGGTGTTGTTCTTCGGGAAGAAGACGCCGCTGCCATGGCTTCTCTCTCTTTGCTGGTGTTGTTCTTCGAGGAAGAGATGACATCACCATGGCTTCTCTCTCTCTCTTTGTTGGTGTTGTTCTTCGAGAAGAAGACGATGCCGCCATGGCTTCTCTCTCTCTCCCGGTGTTGTTCTTCGGGGAAGAAGATAACGCCGCCGCCATGGCCTCTCTCTCTCTCTCTCTCTCTCTCTCTCTCTCTCTCTCTCGATTTGGGGATTTAGGGTTTCGACTTGGGGTTTAAGATGCCAAACGACGTCGTTTGGTGGTTTACACGCTGACTGGACTCTTCGGCGAGCCACATAAGTATAAGAAATTAATAACAAAAGGCCACGTCAGATTTCCAGCAGTTCAAATCGGCGTTGGCACCAAAGTGAGCGTTTTTCAAATTTTTTGGCACTTAAGTTGTGACATCCTGATTTTCCAATTCTATTTTCAATAAATCGATACGGGCATTTCGTTGGCACGCATATAGTTCTTTTCCTTGAGTCGGCCACTCATGTGAAAACTAGTCTATCGGGTGAAGCCGTTAAGAGTTTCTAATGCATCAGACTCGAGAATTTGACCAAGAAGCGATCTTTCTACCAAGCTAATCTGCAAGGGTCATTGTCGCACAATTAAAAATCGATTAGAGATCAGAGATAGGTCGACTCGACAGAGGCATGTGATGGATGCGTCAGTTGAGGGGCCGAATATGGAGAACATAACCGTGGTACGGAGATTTTCGGAGGTGTTTCATGAAGATTTGCCAACTCTGCTTTCAGAAAGAGAAATAGAGTGCGTGATTGAATTAGCACCTGGAACAGAGCCAGTCCCTAAGGCTTCTTACCGAATGGTGTTACCCGAGTTAAAAAGACCAAAGGTGCAGATGCAGGAATTGTTGAAGAGGGGATTCATACATTCCAATGCATAACCTTGGGGAGCACCAGTTCTGTTCATGAAGGAGAAATGTGGTTCGTTGTGGTTGTACATCGATATTCTTCAAGATCGACTTGAGGTCAGGGTATCATTAGTTGAGAATCAGGAAGAAAGACATACCGAAGTTAGCATCTCGCACTCAATACAGCAATTGTGAGTTCACTGTAATACTGTGTGGTTTGATGGACACCTTAACTGTTTGTTTGGGTCTAATGTGCAGAATGTTTAAGGGTACTTGAATCAGTCGTGATCGTGTTCATTGAAGTTATCCTAGTGTCTCCAAAGAGTGTAGAGGAGCACGAGAGATATTTGGAGAGGGTACTTCAGACCTTGAGTGCTTTTGGATTTTACAATAAGTTTAGCAAATGCGAGTTTTGGATGACTCGTGTTGTGTTCCTAGGTCATGTGATTTCAGGAGAAGGAATCTCCGTAGACCTCGTCCGAGATTAAAGCAGTGATCAGTTGGCCGATATTGACTACAGTGACAGAGATTAGAAGTTCTGGGGATTAGCAAGATATTACAGAAGTTTTGTGGAAGGGATTTCAGCGTCAGCGCTGCAGTTGATTCGACTACTGAGGAAGTAAGAAAAGTTTGTGTGGACAGATAAGTGCGAGTGTAGTTTTCAAGAGCTTAAGCAGAAGCTGACTACCGCACCTATGCTGACCATTCCATTTGGTCCTGAAGGTTATGAGATCTGCAATGATGTGTCGTTTAAAGGATTGGGTTATGTGTTGATACAGCATGATAAAGTTGTTGCATATGTGTCCCGTTAGTTGAAACCTCAGGAGTGGAATATGAGACAGTGCCGCTGGATGGAACTCCTTAAGGACTATGACTATGATATTTTATATCACTCTGGAAAGATGAGCAAAGTCGCAGATGCACTGAGTCGAGAGTCCTTAGTTGCACAGTTGGTACTCAAGGATTGGATCTTATTTGAGAAAGTTCGAAATTCGGTTTTCAAATCTAAGGTAGGAACCCTTTTGAATCTTATGACTAC
Organism: Eucalyptus grandis; assembly: GCF_016545825.1. Taxonomy (NCBI): domain Eukaryota; kingdom Viridiplantae; phylum Streptophyta; class Magnoliopsida; order Myrtales; family Myrtaceae; genus Eucalyptus; species Eucalyptus grandis. The sequence continues at coordinate 14,797,298 of NC_052619.1, read as the reverse complement.
CCTCAGAATTGAGCCGAGAGTGCAGATCAGAATCAAAATGCTTCAGTGGTTAGATTCAGAAATTCAGAAGACTCTATAAGAGAATGCAGATGAGAGAGAGGTTGATTTTCAGATTTCTGAAGACAGAATGCTAATGTTCTAAGGACGATTGTGTGTGATTTATGATGCAGAGATTAAAGAAGAGATCTTATAGGAAACTCATCATAGCAATTTCAACGTTGTCCAGACAGTACGAATAGATCTTGTTTTGAGTGTGTGACATCCTGATTTTCAAACTCTGATTTCGATTGGTTAAATTGGGCATTTCATCGACGCGATTGCAGTGTTTTTCTCTAAGTTGGCCACTTACGATATAACTTTGACTATTTGGGTGAGTTATTAAGGACTTTAAGGCAAATAGACTTGAGAATTCGACCAGGAATCGACTTCTCGACCGTGCTAATCTTTAGATATCATTACGGCACAGTTAAAAATCGAATTAAGATTAGAGATAGGTCAGTTCGACTGAGATGAATGACCGATCGTGGGTGACTCCACTAAATTGGAAAACTCTCGTCAACTTATACTAATTTGATTTTACTGTCGTTTTGGTACCATGCGTCCGTATTTGAATCATCGAGATTTTCACGACCCTCGAGAGTCGCCAATGTGTCGAGTGGGTTCATCGTGGCTTGAAGAAAATCGACCATGGGTCATTTGTCCTAAAAAGCTCCGAAAACTACCTAGTAGCTTATGTCACACTAAAAGCGTGTCGGAGTGAAATTAACCGCAAATCTAAGTTCGATTTCAGAAATTGGAGATTCTGTCTTGCCATAAAGTGGGTACACCGAAGTGTGTGTATATCATATAAATCATCTACATGGAGTACCGGGGATGAATTGTATTTCAAATCTAGATCAGATATTCCAAGTTGGCAGAGCTTTCAGATGGTTCTTTCTTAAGCAGTGTATAACAGAGAGTGCATAATTTCAATTGCTGAGATGAAGTCAGGGAAAGAAAGATCACAGGCCAGGGTTAGTATAGTAGTCAGTGATTGCAATTGGCGAGATTAGTGTCAGAGTTATATCAGATCTTGATCAGAGGTTCCCAATTTCACCAGATCAGTCAGATGGTTTCTTTCTAATCAGTGCAGAGCTGAGTGTACAGGATTTCAGTCGAATGAGATGAGATCAGAGATTAGAAACTCACAGGTCCAGAGTTGGTTAAGAAATCAATGGTTCAGTCGCAATTATCAAAGACGGTTTAAAGACTGTTCAGAATCGCCAGTTTAGTTTCGCAGATTTTGTGTTGAAGACCTTTGGAATTTTAAGTGGGCAAGCGTTTAGTATTTTGGAACCCGAAGTGGTTTGGGCAAGATAGCAGTGATCTGGCAGTATTGGTACTGAAGGAGCAACATGGGAAACCGAAGATTCGGTGAGACAATTGTACCCCCACCTTTTATGTTTAAGAATTGGTAAATGTTTAAATTTCGAGGACAAAATTTTTATAAGAGGGGAAGAGTTGTGACATCCCAATTTTCCAATTCTATTTTCAATAAATTGATACGGGCATTTCGTTGGCACGCATATAGTTCTTTTCCTTGAGTCAGCCACTCATGTGAAAACTAGTCTATCGGGTGAAGCCGTTAAGAGTTTCTAATGCATCAGACTCGAGAATTTGACCAGGAAGTAATCTTTCGACCGAGCTAATCTGCAAGGGTCATTGCGGCACAATTAAAAATCGATTAGAGATCGGAGATAGGTCGACTCGACGAGGCATGTGATCGGGTGTGGGTGATTCCACCGGATCGCACAATTCTTGTCGATCGGCACTTTGGACCGACCCTTCGTCGATTGGGTACCCTGTGTTCGTATTTGAAACCTTGAGATTACCTCGACAACCGAAGGTCGCTAATGTTTCAAAGATGTACATTGTGGCTTGAGATGATCAACCACAGGTCAAATGCATAAAAATTTCTAAAGGCTACCCGATAGGTTGGGCCGCGCTAGTATCGTGCCAAAGTGAAATTAACCGTGGAATTGAGATCAAATTCAGAAATTGGAAGTCTAGTGTGTCACAAATCATTTTATGAATATTAACTCATCTTTGGAAGATTTTTCATGCAATCAGAGTTCTTTGGCAAATTAAATCCGAGAATGGCTATTTTAGCTCGAGAAATTAGTAGGCCCGTCTTTGGTCATGTTTTTGGGACTTAAGTTGGTTCTATGGGCAAGTGAAGATGTGAATTGAAGTGTGGTGACATTGGATTAATTTTATGAACTTCAATTGGACTCAATTGGAAGATAATTGAATGGAATTAGAGAAATTAGTGTACAAGAATTGGACCCCATGGAAAATGGAATTGCAACCATTGGAAAAGGTTGTGAGAGGTTTGGAGATAGTGGGGTATGACATCACTTGATGATGTCATGGTGGGCCATTGTGTGGGATTAAAGAAAGAAAAAGAAAATAAAAAGGGCCCCCCTCCTTCTCTCTCCTCCCTCTTGTCTCCTTCTCCCTTCCGTTGGTTTATGCGAAAGACCAGAAAATTTGCAGAGGAAGAAGCCGAAGCAGTCCCTCGCCGTTCGCCGCGCTCGCCCGCGCTTGGCCGACACCCAGCCGTCTCCGTGGGCCTCTGCTCGTGCGTCTCGGGGCTGTTCGGCCAGCTCAGGCCGCGATTCAGTCACCTCCGGCCACCGTGAGTCCCACCGGAGTCGCCGCCTTGCCCGCCAAGCTACAGCCGCCGCTTCTCTGCCGTTCCTCTGCCCATTCCGGTGTCGGATCCGCCCTTCTCGGCCCCAAATCAGTGGTTGGAAAAACATGTATTGCAGCGGGGTTTTGGCTCGTTTTGGCTGCCTTCCCGAGCCCGGATGCTCGGCCTGCTATGAGGAAAGTTGTTCTCCTCGGCGTCCCCGTCGTTTTGGTCCGCTCGGTTGGCTAATCCGGTGAGTTTAACTCACTAAATCTTGATTAGACGGTTAATGATGCCCTAAGTGTGCTTAGTCTAAGTTAAGTAAGCTTAGGTGGTTAAATTAGTTTATTTGGTTGATGATTAGATTATGGTGTTTAATTAAGTTAAAGTGTGTTTAGTTTAAAGTTAAGTATGTTTATTTTTAATATAAAGCCTTGATGTGTCATAATAGGGTTTTAATTTTGAATTATTTAATTGCTTCGAAATTCTGGAAATTTATAATATTATATTAATTCCGAAATTATTAAAATATTATTATAAAAAAAACGGAAAAATTATTTTTGATCCCGGTTGCTCAGAATTTCGTGCCGATCGCTGCTGTGTAGTTGGATTTCGAAATTGATGGTTGAATATTATAAATTGAGCGTGGATCGTGAAATATATGGATATTATTATTTAATTAATTTTTGGAATAAATTTAATTATTTAATAAATTCTGAAAATTTTTGGGAACCTTATTTCCTTAGAATTTCGTGATGATCGCTGCTGTGCATTTAGAATTTGAATTTGGTGAATGGATGTGGCAAATTGAGTGTTGATTGTGATAAATATGGATTTTATTCTTAAAAACCCAAATGTGGGGCTTTGATGCAAAAATTGGATTTTAATGATTATATTAAATAGTGGGGTTTGAAAAAAAAAAGAGATATTGGCTTTTTGATTCGAAATTAGCGTGTCCCCACACACGTGAGTAATGTTTGGAATGTTTTTAATGTGAAGAAAAATGGCCGGGATCACTATTTTAAGCGGAAGCATTGAGTGAAATATAAAGTGTCCTGGGGCCGAGTATGCTTTGACTGTGTGATAACTAAGAGGAATCGTCATGGGCTATTGAGCCGGACTTGCCCCTATATGGGATGCCCACGCGGTGGATGCCGGTCGCAGTAGAGGCTGGGCCGACTGGATCGATGCTCCTTTGGGAATGCCGTCGACGTAGTGACGAAGCCGTGCTCCAAGGGGGGAGACGATGCTCCTTTGGGAATGCCGTCGACGTAATGACGAAGCCGCGCTCCATGGGGGGGAGGCGATGCCTGGCTATATGCCAGTAGATAGCCGAACTACGAGTAGGCTATGCCCTTGTGTGGCAGTGAATAACAATTGGAATGCATGTTGAGTGTTGTTGATGTGTCGGATTATGGGACGGAATTGTGTGGCATGGAATGAGACGTGTCATAACGATTTAGTCTTATAATCAGGACCCCCGCGGTTGTTGGATATATGAAAGTGAATACGTTCCGGTTGTTTAAGTTCCTCTTATTATCTGTGATTGAGTGATTTGAATTGCGCTAACCAGTAGGAAGGAACTGAGGCGAGGTAAGTCTTCTGTGTGATGTGGCTAGGCCACCCTTGGGCGTATTTTCTTTCTAATAGGGGTTTAAGGGGTTGAACTTGCTGAGACGTTGTCTTAGTGGTTATTGAATAACCATTTCAGGTCCCTGGTGGACGGAGCGGCCAGATAGCTTTGGTTGGCCTTGAGGAGTTGGAGAGGTGAAGTCATAAGGATTGGAGATCGTGTACGACTTGTAGGTCGTAGGATAACCTCTTTTTAAGAGCCAGTCTTTTGTAGACTGTTGGCCGTAAACCCCTGTTTGTAATTCTGTTGAATTATGTTTAAGTGTTATGTTGTGATTTTGCTTTATGCTTTTCTATCATGTATTTTATTGTCAGGGGTTTTATAATACGTTCCGCTTGCGCAATAATAAATGAATGGGGTCGGCGACACTACCTGGGAATGTCGCATTTGTTCGACCACAGTGGGATGTGCTCACGCTCGGGGTTCGGGGTGTGACATAAGTAATCCGACAGAAACTTTTGGCACCAAAGTGAGCGCCGTACACAACTTATGGCACCATTAGTGTACTTATCCCCTATGTAATTTCCATGGTTTCTTTGACAGCCGTACTGAATTGTACTTTCCGCCCTTGATCTAAATCACAGCACTTGCATACATTTAGTTCGGTAGGAACATAACTACATAATAGATTTCTTTCACTTAAAACCTTCAAGCTTCTCTTGCTAATGTGCCCCAAACATATATACCACAATTTAGACTATCGAACAGATACATCTGACGTCTTCGCAGCGAAATTTGTCACTGTCTCACCTTGAAGCTTATATAGGCCACTATGCTTGATTCCTTTCATTATTATCGAAGCACCTCGAATTTTTTTTCAGAATTCCACATTCTTAGATATATCAATATCGAGCTAAATCTATGGCACTCAAGGAAATTAAGCTATTCTTTAACTCTGGAACGTGCCTCACTCCAGTCAATGTCCTCACGATATCATTATGCATTCTGATTTTAACATTGCCAACATTGATGACATCGCATTCAGTGTTGTTCCCCAACTGTATTTTACTATTATCCATGCATTGATAAGTAGTAAACCAGTTTCTATTCGGTGTTGCATGAAAAGAACAACCAAAATTCATAATCCATCAATCAAACGATGAATAATTAGTGACAGACAAGACATAATCGGCATTATTTGTTATAGCTGCAACATTATCTACAGAATCAACTATAATTTCCTTACCCTTCTCATTCTTCAGCCTAAGGCAATTTCTTTTAAAATGCCTCCTCTTGCCACAATTCCAACAGACAACATCACTAGTCCTAGACTGAGTATGCCTGTTCATATTAGTATTACTCTTACCCACATGTGTTCTAGATCTTCCTCTATTTTCACCAACTAAAGCAATAGATACAGGTTCGCCAGATTCTCTTCTATGGATGTCCTTGCTCAGACACTCTCTTAGTGTTTCCCAAACCCCAATTACACCCAATAACGCACACAATGTTTACCCCCGAAATTCCTCACGAAATAATCTCTCAATCTCACGAATGAATTACATGCAAATCTTATCTCAATTAATCGGCTACAAAGACTAATTCTTCTCAGATGTAAGTGCACAAACGGAAAACAACAAGCCCACTTTCAAGCACTCGATATTTGGTGCTTCAAGATTGCTTGCATCAACAATGGCGGAACACTCATGCGATGCTTCAAGACCTTTTGTGATCCACCAGGCATCCCACGAGAATGTGCATATATATATGCACTTAGAATTCAAGCCGACTTCTGCATCAAATAATATCATATATTTTATTTCCTTTATTCTTTCTCTTATTCGTTGCTGTTTGACCGAGTTCTAGAAGCCCACACCTACTAGGATAGCCTTGATTTTATTTCCTTTTCTGACACAAAGTCGGACTTCTTGAACTTGTATTCCAACGAAGCTTTGTTTCCATAATCTACAAATTCATGGCTTGGTCTCTACAAATCAGCAACTTGAAATCCAAATATCCACTTTCCTTTAATTTATCTTGGGTTTGGTTTCGTTCACGAACTCAAACTCGATACATATTATAACATTTAACAAACATTTTAGATTCTTAGTTCCCAAAACGACACCCGTATTCAACGAGTTCAATGACACGGCATGACAAATTAAACAAGTTTCATTCCCGAACTGCTAATTTAACCTCATTTGATGGGCTAAATTATTATATGGATTAGTTATATTAACTAAATGAGTTATAAATGAATTTAAAATGATATAAACCAATATAATACGGATATTAAATATATTTACCACTTACATAGATTTATCTAACTTTTATAACTCTCTATTCACTTTTTCTTTCTTTCATAGATGCTCATTATTTTCTTTATTGAGTTTTCCTAAATCAAGTTATATATTGAAGTATTTTAGCAATATGGATCAGTTTGGACAATGGTCGGATACGGGTTGCGTTGGTATAAGTAACTAGATTTATATTGTATGGAAATAAGTCAATTTAGGTAGAGTCTTTTTGTGATCTAACATAAGCCTAATTTGACCGACCTGCTTGACAAGTCTAGTATCAATTTAGTGCAACATTCCAACCTCTTTGTGTCTCTTTCTTCTATAGAATACTCGAACGACAAATAGGTAGTTTTCATGACGTGGGATATGTGCATGGCTATGTCTGGAGCTTTTATCTTTTCGTTGCCTTGGCATTTTGATTTCATGTAATTTTTCATTCCAAGTTTGAATATTTGTTTCAATAGACTTTGATGCGACATAGTTTTGATTCTAGTCAATTTATTTTGGGAAAATTGTCCAAAAAGTCCTAATCCTATTGCACTTTTGCAAACTCAATTTTAGACCTTTCAATTTTTTTAATTGAATCTTAAATTGCTTCACTTTTTGCCAATTAAGTCCATCATATCAATTTTGGCTAGAAATTACTAACATGGACCCCGAAGATCTTAGCAGAACGATTGATACTTAAGTGGATAATTTTTAATAATATTTTTAAATTATTTTGAATTTATTTATTTATTCTTTCATTTTCTTCTCATTTCCTCCTTTCCTTTTTTTTTTCTTTTTTTTTTCTCCCTTTCTCCCTTTTTTCTTTTTTTTTTTTTTTTTTTCTTTATTTCCCTTTTCAACTGCCAAGCCTCGTCGATGGTAGACGTAGGTCATTGACCTCACGCAAGGGCCATCTCTTGCTAGGCTTGCAAGGGCAACCCTAGCCTAGGCAAGGGCAAGGGTTGCCCTTACTTGAGCTGGCAAGGTGACCCTCGCCATCTTAGGTGAGGGTGGCTTTCCTAGGCCAACGAAGGCAACCCTCACCTAATCTAGTGAGGGCAGCCATCGCTAGTTTAGGCTTGAGCATCCCTTGCCCGAGGCCAATGAGGGTGATGCTTGCCTAAGGCTGACAACCTCAGCTAGCCATTGATGAGGCACGATGAAGGGAAATAAAGAAAAAGAAAAGAAAAGAAAAAGTAATAGAAGAGGAAGGGAATGAAAAAAAAAAAAAAAAAGGAAAATTAGAAAAAGAGAAGAAAAATATTATAAAAAATTATCTACATCGTGTTGGTTATGTTATGTAAAACGACCAACGTTCACATCAATGATTTCGATCAAAATTGACTAAATGGATTCAATTCGTAAAAAGTAAAGATTATGATTCAATTGACAAAATTAAAAAAAGTTTATGACTAAATTGGTAAAAGTGCAATATGTTTATGATTCTTTGGATAATTTTTCCAATTTAATTTTCCTTAAATTCTTTTTTATTTGCAGAATTCCCACTCCATTCAAGCACCATTCAATCACTTTGTACTCAAAATGTCGAACCGCAGAGCGATCTTGTTTCTTTCAAGTCGTATTATTTTGGTTTCGCCCTAGCGCATTATCAATTCCTCGTCAACACCTCTTTGGACATGCCCGCGCATTATCGAAACTCGTTGGTAAGTATGAGAATTAACCTTTGAAGTATTATTTCATGTAAAAATAAAAGGATGGAGTCTTTCTTCATAATATATCTGTAGGCGAACATTACTTATATTTGGATTGGACGATTGCGTGCACTATTCATAAAGGGTTTGTCGAGTCAAAAGATTCGACTAAGCCCATAGTATTAACAAAATTAAGAGCCCAAAATGATATCTGACTTCATATAATATAAAATGCTATAATTTACTCAGGACAAAAGAAGTAGGTAACCTTTACCAAAAAAAGAAAAGAAAAAAAGAAGTAGGCAAAGAAATAGCCCAAAATGATTGCTTACCTTTATTAGCCCTTTGAAAATGGATGTTGTCAAGTCACCTTCATGTTCATTTTTTAGGATTAATATCACAAAAAATTGAAATTGATATATATGTTATAAATTTATTCAAAATCAATTTTTTGACTACGAAAACCCAAAACTAGTATACTTGTAATAAATTTACTCAAAACTAATTTTTTACCATAAAAATTCTAAACTAGTACACTTGTAGTATTTTTACTCAAAGCTAACTTTTTGAACAGTAAAAACTCAAAACTTATACATTTGTAACAAATTTACCGTCCGTTAGTTTATTGCTAAATTGTTGAGTCGAATGACATGATAGTTAACAAGTGTACAACTTTAGGGTTTTACGCTCTGTTTGCCATATGTGCACTAGCTTTGCGAATGTTTCATGATATTAATCTAATTTAATTAAGAGAATATTTATCACCACTTTACCAGTTTGGGTTTTTTGGGGTAAAAAATTAATTTGAAATAAATTTGTCACATGTGTATCGGTTTAGAGTTTTCCATGATTAAAAAAATATTTTTGGTAAATTTATTACATGTATATCGCGTTAGGGTTTTTCGTAGTACTAACACTTTTTTTATTAGCTGTCCTTAAATTGGTATAACAAATTACCTGTTAGACTGCAAACTAGCCTTTTAAAAACGGGCACTATTTAATGTCCAATAAAATCTAAATTTGTCATTATTTGAGTTGGTCTCGAAGAAACTTTATCCTCATTGATGTGGGAGACAGGAAGTGGATATACCAACAAGAAGATTCTTTTAGTTGCAGTCCTAAAATTCATATTAGTTCCAAGACTTAAATTTTGTCTTGGAGCGCACTATAAAACGGGCATTGCTTGCACACAACCATTCTCCCATCCTTGTTTGACTAAATTACTTCCAAGCATGACGGTGGAAGTACAATGGAAGAAGTTGGTCAAGCCGTCAGCGCCGACGCCGAACTGACATCAATGGTTCTTCAAATGCCAAATTATATCGGCGTTATGTTCTACTGTAGAGATAATACTGAGAACCCAGAAATTGATATTCCTCGAAGGCTTCACCAAATGGAGGAGTCACTTTCCAAAACCCTAACGTTCTTTTATCCTATGGCAGGGAGATACGTCAAGGATGATGGTTGTTTTATCGACTGTAACGACGTTGGAGTTGAGTTCGTCCATGCCAAAGTGGAGGGCCAGATTGATTGGCTTCTCCATGGAGACCTCGACATGGATTTGCTTGACCTTTTATCGAAATTCCCAACCAAAGTAGTAGGTAATTTATTAGTTGTGATTCAAGTGAATACGTTCAAGTGCAATGGATTAGCGATTGGCCTACGCTTTACACACAAGATTGGTGACACGTACACCATGGTCATGTTCATTAATTCGTGGGCTACTGCTTGTCGAGGTAACATAGACGTGATAGTCTGTCCAAGTTTCGAGTTGTCATCTCTATTCCCAGTGAAAGGGTCGGCGGTTCTGAGGTGGTCTCAACCTCGTATCGGCAATGAGGGATTCGTCATGAGTAGGTTCAGGTTCAGCAGTAATGCTATATCGAAGCTGAAAGCCCTGGCCAGGGACGATGCAAAGGATTCAATGGCCTACACTTCCCAGCCTTCAAGGGTGCAGGTTGTTTCGGCACTAATAAGTAGGGCTTTCTTCAGTATTGATCGAAATACGCACAGTGGACACAGGACTTTCGTGGTTTGTACGCCAATAAACTTGCGTGAGAAAGTCAGTCTAGCAAATACCCGCGAATTCTTGTGGCAATCTCTTCGCCTGAATTTTTGCGCAATCCGGTCAACCTGAGCCGGCGAAAGCAAGTTGGAGTTCAATGCAATGGTGAACATGATGCGAAGCATGATATTGGACGCCAAAACGAAATGGGCAACAATAGTATATGGGGAGGAGCTCTGCTCGATGATGGGCGATTCTATAATCGAACTCCTCAAGATAGTGTTCGCAGGCGAAGAGTGTCTCGTTAATATTAGTAGCTGGTGCCGATTCAGGCTGTATGAGAATGATTCAGGTGGGAAAGGCCGGCTCTTGTCAGTAACGCGTCGACGAATTTCAGATCGATTTTTCTTATCGACGACAAAGAGAGCGGAGGAATCAATGCATGGATGACCACCAATGAAAATGAGATGATTCTTCTTAAACAAGATCCGGAAATTCTGGCATTCACTTCTTAGTTTGAGATAGAGATCTTGCTCCAATATATCATTTGCAAAGTCATTATATTTTACAGTAATCTAGAGTGGGATAATGAAAATGATGGAGTCGGGTCTGTAGTATTTGTCACATCTATTTGATTTCTTTAACAATAATGGTTATTGTGGACAGGATCAACTCTTAAACAATGTTTATCAACTTATTAAGTACCTTTCTAGTGCAGTTGTCTTTATCTTAAAAAGAGTGGATGTCATTGCATACTAACGGATGATTGTGACTGAAAATTCATTTACTTAGGTTAGTTCACTTTGCGAAAAATATTTTTTGGGGAAATATTTTCTTAGTTTCTAGCGTTCAGTTTCCTTAATAAAATAGGTTAACAGAAAATGTTTTTCTAATCAACGGAAAACCTATGCTTAAAGTCAATAAAATTATTTTGTTTTCCTTTTCTCTTTTTTCTTTTTCCTTCTTTCTTGGCTAGTGGCCGGTCGCTAGTCATCAATGTGGCTGACTAGTGGCTGAGGAAGAAGGAAAAAAAAAATGAAAGAAAAGAAAAGAAAATTAAAATTTCGAATTTTTTAGTAATTTTCCTTGAAAAATCTAATTTCCCTATCACACGATGGAAAATATTTTTCAGTTTATTTTCTAGTTTCAACTGAATACCAAAAATAACTTCTTAGAAAACATCTTCAAGAAATGTCATATTTTCCTCGAAACGAACTGAACCTTAATATTTTAGGTGGGTATGATCATTATCTTAAAAAGCATTAGCTTGTGTGGTAGCGGAGGGATTTGACATTTTGTTTTTATAATGAGAAAGCCCATCTTAAATAGGCAACTTGTTATTTAAAGTTGAATGGGTGACTTAAATATGATTTTGTTTGTATTCGATGATATTGATAGCGGAATCAATGCTGTGCGTCTAATCTATAGAGACAAATTCCTACCCGACCCGCCAATGAAACCATGGTTAGAGTGAGTTTGACTTTTGCCATCCGAATATGCCACCGGAGTCTCAAGTTGGTTCGACAGTCCCAGATTCTCTCCTCGTCTCTTTTCCTTGCATAATTCTTGTCTGACAATCTTAATAAAAAATTCGTGAAAAAAGAAAATTTCATTGAGATGCACACCAAAGTTAAAGTTCACGTTCACTCCTTGCACATACTATATTTGAATAATTTGGGCTTATATTATCTAGAAAATGAGTGTTGCGACCTCCTCGAAAAGATGAATCACCTACTGGACGACTAATGAATTATTAAGCTTACACTTAACTCAAGACTCTTCTATACTCATACCAAGTTGTAAGTTATGCACAAGTTATTTAACATGCCAATTCATTTTCAATAAGCTATCTTTTGATGAGTCAATTAGAAATTCAAATAAAGTATTGGGAGGATTACCTTACTTCTATGAATTAAACATTATGGATTTGAAGACTTAATAACACTAGATTACTCTATCACCATTTGGATACATTTTCTCTTTTATTTTCAAAAATGTTTTGTAGGGACCTTAAATTGATTTTAGCCTATTCATTAATATGTGAGGCGATCATGTGGGCGCGCAACCATTACTATAAAACTCCATAAATCAAAGTAATAAATAAATTGCTAAGATAGGGAAAAATGTACTTACCTCGAAGCAAAGCAATCCGCTACCATGTTAACTAGAAAACCCATATTCAATCTAAATATGATTTTTACTTATCACACAATTTCAATCAAAGAAATTGAAATTTCCGAGAGCAACTCCTAAAAAAGGCGAACCCTTTGGAAAGTATTGACTTCGTGGTTTTCGCCGTTGGCCTGGTAGTAGAAAAGGATTCTGACATGAACTGGACATTGAAGCTCATATACGCATGAAAGATTTATCTTTCTACGGTTGTTTGGTGTTGAGTTGATGGCTAAATCGGTTTCTTGCTTTGCCCTTCGACTATGGGTGATCGGGTCTAGGATATGTAGGTTTCAAACCTGGACCCTATACCCTGTACCTGACTCTGTTATAGCTGGTTCTTTTTTTTTAGATCTTGTACCTAACCTTATTTGCACTAAACCCTATTTTGGAGCCACTCTTGTTTTTCTAGTCCAATTCTTGAGACAACCATGTTTCCATTGGAATCTATTTTGTAACTGTCCGATATTCTATACGATTTCGAATTTTACATTAATACGCGAGAACATGCCTATTTCTACACCCAAAAGAATTTACTTGGGAGCAAAAGTTGCAAGAAAACATGTACCTCTGAGATTTCATTCCCAACGTTGCGGACGTGAATCACTTTTGATGCCTTGGTCATTTTTAGCAATGAACCTGGAAGAAGAGCACCATGATTAGCAGAACCATCCAACCCTCCATCATCACAAATGATATCCCTCCATGAACACGCTTCCATTTGAATGCAACGGCCAACGCCTCCCATTTTTGCATCACATGCCCCACTTAAACGGCCACGGAAAAACCGCATTGACAAAAAACGAACACCCACATAGCCAAAAAAAGGGGCATAGTGAATAAAAAAGCGCTGTTCAGGCGAGAAAGATCCCAAAAAATTTTCAACTATACACTTTCTGCTCACGGATACTAGTCTCTAACAACAAACCCACCATGAAAACATTGCTACGAAATGCAAAGCTGAATTGAGAGACGAGAACGAGAAGAGGACTTGCCTAACATAGAAATTAGGAGAAAAGTAGGGTTTTGAACTATGTTAGAACTGGTTCTTGGTGGGGAAATCACTTGGAATAGGTTCTTGGACTAGTTCAAACCGGTTCCGAATTTTGGGAACTTGTTAGAACCGGTTCCCCACCTGTTTTCCGGGTGGGCCAGTTCGGCTCCCGAGTGTATCTGGTTTGATTGCACACCCCTACCTCTGACCTTCATATTTGAATCTCCTCCAATAATTCCAATTTTCCCAAGAAATTGAAATTTCCTTTTCGGATGTGCTTAAACCTTATCGATGACGATTGCTTGTATAAATGCTATCGATGTGATTCTAGACCATGTTATTACATTTGGAATTCAAGAAATATCATTTTCCTACCTAAATTGCATGACAAAATATTAGATACAACTGTGACACCACATTAAATTTTGCACAAGTGCATTGACCGATGGACATGAGTCATCCACAATCCTCTCTCTCTCTCTCTATGTAGGGAAGAATATGTAGGGTAGGTTCTAAGTTTCAAAAATTGTGGAACTTGTACCAATGGGCTAAGTTAGTTGATAGCTAACTTAGCAAAGAGGTGAGAAACACCTAAAATAGATATAATTTGAGGTAAGAGTTTGTGAATTTAAGGTGTAATTAAGAAATGTAAACAAAAGTTGGTTAAAGATATAAGGGGCATTCGAGTGCTTCCATTTGAAAGGCATATTCTCATGAAGATTAGCTCCTGCGAGATATCATCTTGAAAAACTACCACGTAGCCCAACGACGGTGATGAGCCAACCGTGCTAATCAAAGTGGGCAATTGCAATATACCTTACACGATAAAAATTCCATGCTATGTCTTTGTGAGTGTTACTTCCACAGCAGGTTAGTTGAATCAACTCACCACTTCCCTTAGATTCCTAAAGTCTATTTCATAAACCAGCGTTCAATAGGCTCATACGTTGAGGGGGGCTTACGTCATGGGATTCACTAAGAATATTTATCAGCAAATCATAGATTTATAATCATAGTCCATAGAAGGTATACCTAGATCGTTGTGTTGAAGTCCACTTTTAGATTGATTTATTATTTGTATTTAATGATCTAACACCACATACATTGGCTCATAATATGCTATTACTCTCATAGTCTCCAAAGACTATTATGCTAGAAAAATCCATTCAAGTATGAAGGTTGTTGACACCTAATTTTTGATAAATCTAAGAAAATAAAAATAAAACTCACAAATAAAAAAAAAAAACAAGGGAAAATTAATCTAATTGATTATGTATGAAAATTTGAAATTCTGATAAATATTCAGATTTTGATAGATGTAGAAGCAATTAAAAATCAGGTGAATAAATGGCAATGATTTTGATAAAAGAGAAGGAATCGAAGCAAAATTGAACTGATTGCGAAATTACACTCCGATGTGTAGCTAAATCAATGCAATAGAAGATGAAACTCTGAAAGTACCATAGAAAGTGGTCATCTGGATCACTATAAAAAAGAGCCACAATTTTCGTGACCAAAAAGGGTGCGAATTCAGAAAAATAGAGAAGAAAAAACTTGTTTGTTTTCTCGTTGAGTCTTTTTCCTTCGGTTTCTCTTGAGTTCAAAAGTCAAGAAGGAGGAAAGAAAAGCAACAGCAGAAAAAAAATAAGTCACCAGGGAGGGAGTGCAGAGAGTGACAGGGAAAAGTGACGTGAGGGAATAGAGGAGAGAGAAAAAAAAAACAGAAAAAAGCAAAAAGAAAAGAAGAAAGAAGGTCTTCTTCCTCGCGGGGTTTCTACTGCCGACCCCCCTCCGCCGGCCGCTGCGCGACACTGCCACTCGTCGCTCCGCCTTCCACCGTCGCGTCCCATGACGCCAGCAGCCGCGTCCGAGTCCTCCGCGACGCCCCCGCAGCACTCGAGCCTTCGCCGGTCATCACCTCTGCAAGCCTGCTCCGCCGGTTTCCGAGCAGCATCGCCGCTTCGTCAGTCCACCTGAAGCAGTCACCGTTCCGCCAGCCACTGGAGCTCCGCCTCACGCGCGAGCTCGCGTCTTCCACTGTGCCTGCACCAGCCACCGCGCCGCTGCCTCGCCTGCAACCCCCCGCAACACCTCCGCGCTGCACCTCCGCAGCAACCTGACGCCGCCGCCCCCGCCTGCGCCTCTGCCCGACGATCGCGCCAGCAGCTCGCTCGCAATCCGACGCCCACGGCCAGCCTCCACCTCTATCCTCGGTGACCACCCGACGCCGCACCTCCGTTCTGCCGCAGCCCGCGCCGTCACTGTCGCCGCCTGCCAGTTCGCCCGACGCCCGCCGGTCTGTCTTCGCCCGACGCCGCTCGAACGCCGCTTACACCCCCGTCATCTGCGTTTTTCCAAACCTGCTGTTCCCCTTAGGTAGTTTAGTTTATTTTTTATTATTATTATTATTATTATTATTATTATTATTATTATTATTATTATTATTATTATTATTATTATTATTATTATTATTTTTAAGTTTAGTTATTGGAACATTGGATGTCAGTATTCATTTCATGAATCTTGTGGGCATTGACCGCAGGGGTTTTATCCAAAATTAGTGTAATTATTAATTTAATTCATAAGACGTCGATCATTTTTTTAATTATATTAATTTTAGGGCATTTTGTTAGTATTTTAATTATCAAATCATTATAATTATTAATTTATTTCGTAAGATTTTAGATCAAATTTTTAATTATTTTGAACTTTATTATATGTTGTGATCTTTATGGTTAAAATAATTGTTAATTTAATTCGTGAGACCACAAATAATTTTTTCGGTTATTTTAATTCTTTATTCGATGAATGTCTTGATTAGTTTAGATATAATATTTATCTGATAATTGCTTGTCTTGGAAAGCACAAAAATAAAAATAAAAAAACTCAAAAATCAAATCTTGCATCAGAATGTGTTGGTTTAGTAAATTAGGATTGCATTTTAGGATTGCACTTTTAGATAATTTTTGGAATAGATTATGATTGGATTTGAATATTTTTTTAAATAGATAAGGGCTTAGATAATCTTTGCACATTCTAATAATCTCATTTTTCTAAAATATTTTTCTACGATAGGATAGGGTTTAAGTCAAATTAATCCCTAAAATAAATTAGAAAATTATTCATTTTAGATAGTTTAATTAGGGTTTTATTAATTCCGAATTTCAATAAAAATACAAAAAAAAATTAGGTGCATATCAGATAATTGCATATTAGGTTCGTTCAATTAGAAATCGGTTGTTAGTAAAATTAAGTCATGTAGTTAAAGTACATATTATATAGTAAAGTTCTAATTTCAAGATAAAATAAAACTCAAAAAAATTGCTTGCTTTATGTGTTTAATTCTTTTGATGCAATTTATTTGATTGTTTAATAATGGTTGCTATTGCATGATAGTGATTTAGGTTTAAATAAAACCAAGCTGCCTGCAAAAACATTTTGAAAATAAAAAGAATAGTATCGAAATGACATTAGAGAAATCTAATGTAATTAAGTCACCGTACCCAAAATCTCTAGTTTATAAGAGAAATAATTATCCCATTACTTTACTTAGGTGTCTAATCGGCCTATTATAAACTGATTAGTGACGACTCCTAGATAAAATCCATTTTCATGTTAAAAATTTGAACCTAAGTCGCGAATTGGTATGAGATTGGAAAGTTCGAGCTAAGTTTAAGACTTCGTAGTCCATTAGCCTAAACCTTGGGTAGTACACCGAAATTTAGGTTGCAACAAAGGTTGAAGTAGAAAGCAAGAAACTGATCAAGCCATCAGCTCCAACACCGGATCACCATCAAAAGTTAAAAATTTCATGCATAGATGTTCTTCAACCTCCAGCTCATATGGGAATGCTTTTCTACTACCGGGCCAATGGTGAAAACCATGTAGACGATACTTTCCAAAGGCTACGCCTTTTGGAGGAGTCGCTTTTGGAAACCCTAGCGATCTTCTACCCGCTAGCTGGTCGGTATGTCGAAGAAGGGCACTTTATTGACTGTAACGACCAAGGAGTAGAATTTGTGCACACCAAAGTGTATGGCCAGCTTGATCAGCTCCTCCAGGGAGACTGGAGGAGCTGCGACATGGACCTGCATGGCCGTTTGTCTGAGTTCCCTCTGGGACTAGCCGGCAATCCCCTAGTCGTGATTCAAGCGAACGTGCTCGAGTGTGGGCGACTCATGATCAGCCTGCACTTTACACACAAGTTAGGCGACGCATGCACCATGGCAACATTCATGAACTCATGGGCTACCGCACGCACAAGAGGAATCCATGAATTAGCCTCATCCCATTTCGAGCTGTCCTCTCTATTCCCAGTGATGGGGCCAGTGCAAACTCAATGGCTTCCAAGCCCTAGTGGAGTGAAATTCACGCTGAATCGGTTCATATTCAGCGGTGCAGCCCTTTCAGTAGTAAAACTAGCTGTGGCTAAAAATGCGCGCGTAGCAAGTGTGGAGGTCGTGTGTGCACTTATAAGTAAGGCGTTTTTAACCATGGAGTGAGCGAAACACGGCCGCCTAAGGCCCTTTGTGGTCAGCCAGTCAATGAACTTGCCCAGGGTGCCTTCGGTAACTTCTATACCATGATCGTTGCTCGACACACGATGGATCAGAACAACCTGAGTTTCAAAGCTTTTGTGGAGGTGATCCATGAAATGTTTTCAAGTGCCAAGACAAGGTTTGGGGCGATAGCGGATGGGGAGTTTGTGCATGGATATGGTAAATGATTCTGCAGCAAGACAAGCCCAGGGAAGGGTTCGCAGTGATGAAGAGAATATGGTGGTCTGTTCAAGCTGGTGCGGTTTCCCTTTGTATGACGTCGATTTTGGGTGGGGGAAGCCGGCATTCGTGAGCAACACCTGCATTCCTTTTCGTTCAATCCTTCTCATTGATAGTAAATCTGAGGGTGCAATCGATGCATGGATCAGTCTAAGTCAAGAGGACAAGATTCTTCTTGAGCAAGACCCTGACACTGTTGCTTTCACTTCCTGAAAAATCTATGGGGCGCAGCGGTTGTGTGCACTACTTAGATCTGGGAGTTGTTATTGCCTGCACCAGCGTCAGGCACCAATAAAGGTGGACGGTCCCCACCAAGCTATAGGAATCTTGCTTACTTAGATGCAACAAGCATTTGGGTAATAAGGACCTGCATTTCCTCGATAGGTATTTAATGGCTCCATTGAAATAAGGGAATAATCACTCAGTAGGGTTGGTATAATTTGGACAAGATAAATTCAGCGAAGTCCCCCCAATCAATCCTCTATGGGATATTAGTACTGGAAATGAATAATTACTAAGATTTCGTTGATTTCATAAATATGTGACAATTCTGATTAATATTTTTCAGTATATGGCCGAAATCTAAAAATGAAAAAGAAAATATTTTTCATTGTTTGGAAAGAAAAATGACTCTGAGCAGAATTATCCTCGAATCAAATTTTTTTTTTTTTTTGCCAGAAATGCTAACACTCAATGAAAAATTTCTAAACCCAATCAATCTCACGGTTCAAGAAAGAATAAAATAAAGAAGAAATAGAAGCCTCATAGTGGACTTTATCAAACAGGTCACACGCAAAGTATATCCTCCACCACCCTCTCGCCGACCAAATCACATATGAATGTGAAGTGGAGCAGCTCTTATGAGATTCAAGGATTTTTATTGTAGCTTGAGTCTCTAAAGCGCTCAAGGAAAATTAGGCACACGCATGGCTTGTTAGCGTAAACTTGCGTTGAATAGCAAGATTTGTGGGGATTAACGTAATTAGTAAGAACTCTAGCTTACAACAAAAATTCTTGGATCATGGAAAGGCTTCACCATTGATTCTGTAAGTTATATCTCATTTTTCTAAGTATGGTTCGAAGTCCAAAAGACAATAGATTCAATGCATCACACTCTAATGTGAAACCAGCCTTCATTCCTCCTTTGTTTTGATAAACCTTTTTGAAATATGTCGAAGATAATTATATTATTTTAAACACCTTGATTCCTTTTTTTTTCACGGTCCCAGCTTGAGAAGTTCTTTTTGTTCACTTATTAATAAGTTCAGTTTACTACCTGGTAACAACAAGAAAAAAAATGTTTAGTTTGCGCACACGACCTTGTGCCAAACCAAATTTAAACCTTTGATTTTTTTTTTTACCAGTTTTATTTATTTATTTTTGTCTCGCGATCTTATCAAGAAAACCTATTCACTAATAAACCTTTGATTTTTGTGTTTTACCAGGTCAAAATGGCTGTTGTGATATTCAATTTGCTACCGTTTCTTTTTCATTTTGCTAGCCGTCTTCACATTAATTCTCCTAGCTATTGTGACATTTAATTCGCTAATTGTTTCTTATTTTATTTTGCTAGCCGTTTTCAACTTTTTTCTCCTATAAATATTACCCGTTCTTCTTAGATCTACGCATTAGAAATAAACGACAGCCTCTCTTATTTCATTCCTGCTATAACCGAATAGTTTAGTGCATACTAACCGGAAGTTCTATTGAATCTTGGAAGATAGTCGCAACCCTCTGCATTCTCGGAAGAATGGTAACTGTCCCTGAAAACAGTGCTTGTACGCCTCAAACTTTCGTGATTTTTCCATCTACATGCGACGGTTCTTGGAATTTTCACAACAGATTTAAGTTAGGCCCACCTATGTTTTTATGAAGGCCACTTTAGATTTAGTTAATTATTTGCATCGTATACTCTATAAGGACAGGTATAAAAAAATGACAATCTATAGTTTCACGGTACGTTTTCTGAGTCCATGAATCAATTAAGTCTGGATCTGTATAGGTGACTCTAAATGAGAACAATTTGTACACAGTTGATAGAAGTTGAACCGATGACTGCAATTTCTGAACTGGAATTCCACGGACGTTCTGGCCAACTTGCGTTAAACCTTGAGGGCTGGCCTCATTAATTTTAGGTCAAACCATTGGCTAATTGCATTTAAATCAATCGCTGCCATTGATAGAAAAATTAACTTTTCGACTTATCTAGTAGCTGTGTCGTCATTCTTTTCATAATCGGAGTCACAATTTTATTATTGGTATTTCTCTATGGGGTCATCATCACATGGTTCTGACACTATCCCATCGGTTTCTCATCATTAAAGTATTTTCATGCAAACGGACAGAACATAGTCTCCGAGTCTGCTCGATTGCTAGTGTCTAATTATTGATTTACCGCAAGTTGCATCCCGTCCTTGTAGAAAAATGGAACTTCTCCGAATCAAAATACATCAACATGGCCTATAATCACATAAATAGTTTCGATAATCTGATAGAGAATGAAGAAAGATTAAGATTATTGGTGATAGAAATTTAATTTGCTGGGCTTCAATTAAGGTCTCTTGTACAAGAAAATCTATGCCAAATCTAACGATGGGCTTTTTTTAATGACAGCCTTTTACTACCTTTAATAGATTAGTTAAATGGATCGTTATCTAACGAGCATCTAATGACCAATCTTCACCGACCAGGTTTGAGTGCACCAAAAAAGGTAATCCCAATTTGTTGGGGAATACTGGAGCGATCGGAAGAGAATCGAGTATGAAGGTCGAAGTGCAAAGCAAGAAACTGATCAAGCCGTCTGCCCCGACGCCGAACCACCGTCGAAAGCTAAACATTTCATGCATAGATGAGCTTCAGCATCCAGGCTATGCCGGTTTCCTATTCTATTACCGGGTCGATGGCGAAAACCATGAAGATGATATTCTCCAGAGGCTTCACCGTTTGGAGGAGTCGCTTTCAGAAACCCTAGTGAGCTTCTACCCTCTAGCCGGTCGGTACATCGAGGAAGGGCTCTTTATCGACTGTAACGACCAAGGAGTAGAATTTGTGCACACGAAAGTGAACGGCCAGCTCGATCATCTCCTCCGGGGAGACTTCGACACGGACCTGCTCGGCTGTTTGTCCGAGTTCCCGGTGGGACTAACTGGCAATCCCCTAGTCGTAGTTCAAGTGAACGTATTCGAGTGCGGGGGACTCGTGATCAGCCTGCGCTCTTGTCACAAGTTAGGCGACATGTCCGCTATGGCGACATTCATGAATTCCTGGGCCACCGTGTGCCGGAGTGGAACCAACGAGCTAGCCTCGCCATATTTCGGGCTGTCCTCTCTATTCCCAGGGAAGGGGTCGGAAGCCACACGTTGGCCTCCACTCCGTGGTGGAGTAAAATTTATGATGAATCGGTTCGTATTAAGCGGCGCGGCCCTATCAAGACTAAAATCAGCTGCGGCTAAACAGGCACGGATATCGAGAGTGGAGATCGTGTGTGCACTCTTATGTAAGGTGTTCGTAACCATGGATCGAGCGAAACACGGCCGCCTAAGGCCCCTTGTGGTTTGCCAGTCGATGAACCTGCGTGGGAAAGTCAATCTCCCGATACCAACCGATGCGTTCGGTAACTTCTACACCATGGTCGTTGCCCGACACATGATGGATCCAGACAACCTGAACCTCGAGGCATTTGCGAGGGTGATCCACGGTACGTTGGCGACCGCCAAGGCGAGGTATGCAGCAGTAGCGGACGGAGAGTCGTGCGTGGACATGGTGAGCGATTCCACAAGAGAATCCAAGGAATGGGCCCAAAGTGATGGAGAGAACGTGGTGGCCATCTCAAGCTGGTGCGGATTCCCATTCTATGACATCGACTTTGGGTGGGGGAAGCCGGACTTGGTGAGCAACACCTGCATTCCTGTCCGCATGGTTTTTCTGATCGATAGCAAATCCGAGGGTGGAATCGATGCGTGGATCAATTTAAGCCAAGAGGAGAAGGTTCTTTTCGAGCAAGATCCTGACATTGTGGCTTTCACTTCCTGATTGATAAAGGTGGGCAAGCCAGCCCCACCAAGCTACATGTTTCTTGTGTATTTAGATGCAAGCATTGGATGTGTAACGAGAAATTACATTTGCTAGACAGGTAGTGACCGTACTATAAAAAAATTAAAATTTAAAATTGCCAAAATTAAAAGAATTTAAAATTTTTTTTAATGAGAAATTACATTTGCTAGACAGGTAGTGACATAAACAATTTTCTCTCTCTCTGTCCCAAGCGGCCAAACCTCCCTCAACCGCAGAGCAACCGGAGCCACCTCGTCCTTCGCTGCTACTGTCCTTGCAAAGGCAAATCTGCTGCGTTCTAGGCAGGCGTTGCCACCATGTCGTCAATGCCGTCGTCATTATGTCGGATCTTGAGGTCATCCTCTGTTTGTCTCACATCACCGGGACTTAGTGAGAGGCGACCTCACCTCAGCGACCAGTCCCAGGTGAAGACCAGCAAGGGTTGCCATCGCTGAGGCCGCCGGCCAGTGGAGAAAGATTGAAAGAAAAAAAAAAGAAAAGGAAATTCAAAATTTAAAATTGCAAAAATTGTTTATGTCATCGTTGGCCACACTTAGGATGGCAAACGTCGTGTTAGCCATTTTTAGCTAAAATTGTAAATGTTTAGGACTATATTAGTTATATTAAAAAGTTTATGATTGAATAGACATAAGTATAATAAACTTAATTTAGTGCTCTACTGTTGCAATGACACCATAACCATTTCCTTTGCCGTGATGGGGCCGGTTAAGCTTATTGGGCTTCCTCTTTTAGGGCTTGTAAAGGAATGGGCCTTCCCCTTTGTGCTTGATGTGAGGAATAATATTATATGATCACCACAAAATTTTTTTTAAAAGATCGAGAGAATTATCCAAACAAATTCTAAACATATTACTCATTCCTAAATTTTTCAATTTGATCAATATAATCTTAAACATTTTGACAATTTCTGAATGTAACCCATCTAACCAAATTCAAGTAAAATATTACTAAGGTGACAATATAATCAGCATTGACTGTCACATATGGTACGGCCAACACTTGATGTTGACAATCATACATGAAATGATATATCATTTTGCTATTTTTTTAAAAAATTTCTGAAGGTTTTTTTTCCCTTTGCTTTCTTTCGTTTCTTTTCTCTTTTTTTCCCTATTCTACTGCTCATATTCTTCTCTTTGTCAATCACCAGGGCTTCCATTATGGCCAGCGAAAGTCACTGGTCATAGGTTAGGTTGACACCTAGGTTTTGGTAAGGGCCGTGATGTTCTCAAGAGAAAGCCCAAATCTGAAAGTCATTGGTCACTTAGGTTTTGGTAAGGGCCAGCGAAAGTCATTGGTCATCGGTCCTTGTTGGCCAAAGACGAGATGACGACCCTCCCCTCAACTAGGTGAGGACTTGTCTTAGCCTATTGGGAGTGCCGAGTAAAAATTCAATACCTTAACTTGGGGAGATCATCAAGAGAAAGCCCAAATCCAAGTCTGTCAAGATATTTAGTTAGATCTACATTTACTCAAAATCTTAAATTAAATGAGTTATGGGCCAACTGTAATGTTTTAATTGCTCAACACTACACTAATTCTTTGATGTGTGACCAACACAGTTTTAGAGTGGTGGGCTTTGTAATGTAGCAATGCAGGTCCCATAGACTTCATCGTTTTAGAGAAAATGACTAGGGATAAAGTTGAGCATTGATAGAGATTCAAGTCGAAATATCTTGATGCAAAGTGATACTTCATTGAAGTGGAGTAAACTTAACACTAAGTTCATATGTAAGAGCAAAATTATTGAAATGCACGTGTGAGTTATGTTAAAAAAATAGCACATCCGAGAATTGATATGATGTGGAGCAGTTAGCATATTCGAATTGACCCATAACTTATTGGCTTAAACTTTTAAATGAAGGTGGGTTCAATTGGATATAATGATGGGCTCGGACTTATATTCTCGAAAGAATATATTGGGTTTATGTTGAATGTTCCCAAAAAGCCTATTGTAAAGATCTCCGAATCACTAAAAAATGAAACCTGTCCCTAGCATTATTTTGATGCTTATTCATCAAGAAGATCTCTAAATCACTAAAAGAAGAAATAATACAAATTTGCCCTCAACTTTGTTATGATGCTTATGTAAGAGTCTTCTTAATGTAGACTACATTAATTGATATTATAATTTATCATTTTATAGGGTTGGTTTGAGGTGAGATAGAAGATTTTTTAATTAGTCTAATATGGAGCTAGCTAATCTTTCTACGCAATTATATGTGTTCTTGTTCTAGCTATGGAGATTGTGGATTTGCGTTTTTGCGTCTAATATCTTATGCATCGAAAGATGTCTACACAACCTATCATAAGGATTAATGAGAATCACATTTCCTTCACTTTATATGTAGACTTGTTTACATATGGTCTATTTAGGAGAGCATGACTACACTATCAATTGTGTTGTAGATCCAGTGACTTATACAAACACTATTTCTTGTCCTCAATCAAATTTGTGGTTGAATACAATGAAAGATGTGATGCAATCTATGAAGTATAATGGTGTTTACGAGCTTGTTGAAGTACCGGAAGATTATGGACCCATAGGTTGCAAATGGATTTATAAAATTAAAAGGGATTCTAAAGGAAACATTGAAAATTTTAAAGCTAGACTAATGGCCAAGGGCTTCACTCAGACAGAAGGAATAGACTATGAAGTAACTTTTTCTCTAATCTCTTCTAAAGATTCACTTAGAGTAATCATAGCATTAGTAGCTCATTTTGGCATGGAGTTACATCAGATGGACGTTAAAACTGTTTTTTTAAATGGAGGCCTTGATGAGGAAGTCTATATAGTGCAACCTGAAGGTTTAGTAGCAGATGATTTAGGTAACTTTGTATGCAAATTAAAGAAGGCTATTTATGATCTCAAACAAGCTTCTAGACAATGGTATTTGAAGTTTCACAATGTCATCACTTCTTTTGGTTTGGTCGAAAACAAAGTAAATCGATGCATATACTGCAAGGTCAGTGGGAGGAAATTTAATTTTCTCATACTTTATATAGACGACATTTTGCTTGCAAGTAGCGATATTGGATTAATGCATGAGACAAAACAAATGAAGTCGAAGAATTTTGACATGAAAGACCTAGGTGAGTCATCCTTCATTCTTGGCATTGAGATCCATAGGGAATGTTCTCACCGTATGTTAGATTTATCTTAGAGGGCATATGTTGATCGTATTTTGAAAAGATTCATCATGTAGCATTGCAAGCCATGAACTGTTCCTATTGTTAAAGGTGACAAGTTGAGTCTCTCACAATGTCCTCAATTAGATTTTGAGAAAGACCAAATGAAGGATATACCTTATGCTAATGCACTTGGAAGTATTATGTATGATCAAGTTTGCACCAAACTAGATATTGCTTTTGTAATAGGACTTTTGGGTAGATGTTAGTCGAATCTAGGACACGATTATTAGGTTGTTGCCAAAAAGGTCTTGAGATACTTAAAAGGAACAAGAGATCATATGCTAATTTACATATATCTCCCTGATTTGCAGCTGTTAGCATATTTAGATGCAGACTTTGCTAGCTATGAGGATGACATAAAATTGACAATAGGATATATTTTATGTTAGCGGGAGGTGCAGTATTGTGGAAAAAAATAAGAAATAGAAATATATATCATCCTCTACCATTCAAGCAGAGTTTATAGCATACTTTTCTGCTACTACTCAAGCTATTTGGCTCCAGAATCTCATTAGGAAATAGATCGTATTTGATTTTGTGGATAGACTCATACAATTATATTATGATAATAACTTTGCTGTGTTATTTATTAATAACAACAAGTTTCAAGGGATCAAGCATGTGGAGGTCAAGTTTTTAACCATAAAGGAAATGGTACAAAATGGTGACATTATGGTAGAGCATATTTCCATAGATGATATGTTAGCAGATCCACTAACGAAAAGCCTTCACCCTTGTGTATTTAAGCAACATGTCATGAGCATGGACTTGGGAGAATCATTGAATACTATCTTTTAGTGGGAGCTATTTCAGATTTGCTCTAATAAAGTTTACATCTATATTTTATTACATTTGGTAACATTTTAATATATTTAGATTTTTGTATAGATTGTTATTGAGTTATATATATTATCTAATGAAAATCTTAGGGTATTATGTAAACCTTGAATGAAGGCTAGGGATATCCAGTTATTAGCTTTGTACATATGTCTCAATTACATATGAAGAAATGTTAACCATAAAGATAAGACATATGTGGGTTCATTAGAATCATAAATATATTCTTTAGTGGCATGTTCAATTTCTTGTGACACTTAAAGTAAGAGAATAATGACTGATAAAAGGGATAACACATAAGGTATTACTCTTTATGATGTGTTATCACTTTGCCACACAATCATATTGAATCTATATCAGTAAAATTGAGAGCACTCATGATATGTATATACAGTTACCGTTGTGATCCAATGTTTAAAACTTTATGAGATCTGATTGACTATTGTGAATTATCTCCAGATCAACATAAATGTGTGCATATACAATAGAGTCTCAATTAATATAGCCAAAGTAGGAGAATGTAAGAGTTTTCCTGATGTGGGCTATATTAATTGAGATTGTAATTTACTATTTTATGGAACTAACCTAATTAGGTAAGATATAAAGTTGCTTGATAGTCAAATATGGGCTTGGTTTATGTGGGACGAGTTGGGTCTGGCCCGTGATGAGAGGATCCATCCAAAACTCTATAAATAGGCTAAGGTTCCTCCTTTAGCCCTCACTTTTTGTCATTCAAAATGCATACACCCACTACCTCACATAAAAAACGTCCGTAAGAGGTGGCCTCATCCCTATTTTACCCTCTAGCTGGTCAGTACGTTGAAGACATGCTCTTCATCGACTGCAACGACCAAGGGGTAGAATTTATACAAGCTAAAGTGGATGGCACTTTAGATCAGCTCCTCCAGGGAAATCTTGACCGTGACCTTCTCAATCGCTTGTCAAAATTCCCGCTTCAAGTAGCAAACAATCCACTGGTCGTATTTTAAGCAAACAGCTTCTATTGTGGCGGATTAGCAATCAGCCTAAGCTTTTCTCAAAAGATAGGCGACATGTGCACCATGGCTACATTCATGAACTCGTGGGCCACTGTGTGTCAGAGCAGAATCCACGAAGTAGCCCTACCAAATTTCGAGCTGCCATCTCTATTCCAAGTGGAAGAACCTATATTCATACAATGGCTTGCACTCCCCTTCAAGAAAGACTTGGCACTGGCTAGACTTAGATTCAGTGGCCTAGCCCTGTCGAGACTGAAAGCTGCTTCCAATGCTTCCAACTCATCGGATTCAACAGCTAACAACAGTCAAAGGTCACGGATGGAAATTGCGTATGCATTGATATGTAAGGCTCCTGTGTGACAAAAGGCATTTAAGTGTTCATTTCTTATCATATTGTGGCACTTAAGTATGTCTTTCAGAAGTTTTAACATTTATGTGTCCACCTGTATCAAGTTTTGGTTTTGGGAGTGTCCACGCCTCAAATATTTATTTTTGGCAAATCCGACTAAGTTCTATGTCTTAAATTTTTAATTTAGAAAAGGTTGGCCACAATGAAAATAAGGAAAAAAGAAAAGAAAGAAAACAATCACAATTTAGATACTTATACATATGAGATGATTTATTTGTTCCAATTTAGTGTCATAAATTAACTTGATTACTTGCTTTATTATCAATCTTCTGATTGAATTTTAATCTTACATTATGAAATTGTAAAATAAACATAATCAAAAGTTATATTTGATTTTTTGGTCTGTCTAAAATTATTTTATTGTGATTTTATAACTGGTGGCCACAAAAAAGAACTATAAAAATTTCTTAGCTATTTTCCTTTATTTCAAAATTCTGAGGCCATCTTAAAAATTACTCTAATAAATTATAAATTTCATTATATAAGTTAATGGACTCCATAACACATGTAAAGTGAAATGCGTATTTGACGTGTTCTAATATCACAATCTCTTTCATGTATTACCGGTATCTATAATTGAATAATTTATCTCAACATCTGCAATAACAAAAATTTCATCAATAAACAATTGTCGGACAAATTTCTTCATTTGAAAAATATTTAAAAAGATTAATTTTATCATTTTTATTTCAAGATGTAATAAATATGCTGATAGATTACAACTAAAATTCTACGCTAGATACCCCTCATTTTCTTTTGAGAAAATTAAGAGAGATTGGGACTTTTCTTTTCTAGAAAGAAAGATAATTTCAATTTAATGTGTAAATAAAAGAACTGTTGTTGTTGTGTATGTAAATACACACAAAAAAGAAGACGTGAAAGTCCACAATCTACTATATTTGCAGAGCATAATTAGTTTTTGTTTTCGGTGAAATGCCGGTTGTCCTCTCCATCTAAAGTGAAATAAGTGGCTGCCCTTGCAACATTGCTAGATTTCTATCCTAGAAACCTATTGTTTTCTTTTAAGAAAATTAAGAGAGATTGGTACTTTTTTTTTTTTTAGAAAGAAAGATTAATTTAAATTTAATGTAAATAAAAAAACTTTTGTTGATGTGTATGTAAATACACACAAAAAAGATGTGAAAGTCCACAATCTACTATCTTTCCAGAGCATAATTAGTTTCTGCTTTCGGTGAAATGCCGGTTGTCCTTTCCATCTAGACTGAAATGTGTGGTTGCCCTTGCACCATTACTAGACTAAAATAACTGTACAGTTATACTAATAGTGTCCTTACTCAAATAAATAATCATCAATGTCTATTCACCGTGGAAGTTTCTTGGTCAATGTTGATATAGATCAAAACTCATTGGTTCATTATTGAGTTTTGTACTTAATATCACGAAAAACCCAATGTTTGAGCCCCTTAGAGCAAGGACTATGTGCCACGTCATTTGGATATGCACAAATAGCGTTTCTTATATATCTAATTCCGCGAAAGGAGAGGTTATTTAAAGCTACCCTTATGGCATACCCTGGGCGGCTATAAAGGCTATTTGCCTTTGTCCCTCTAGCCCATGAGTCAAGTCTTGCTCCTCGTTAAGCTTCATGCTCAGTATTATCTGAAAAAATAATTGGTATAGAATAGAGTACGTGCGAAATATTCATATTATGAGCTTAAGTTATATTAATCCTTTTAAATTATTATATTGTCTATTCTTTGATAAGGGTTGTTGTTGATCGATCTATCTATTGTTAAGCAGATAAAAATAGTCTCATATTGGTGATATAGTGTAAATAAAACAATTAATATATTACAATTGACCCATAACCTATTGTCTTAAACTTTTGAATGAAGATATGTTCAATTGAATAAGTTAATCAGCTTAATCTTAGGCTCTCTCTTGGAGATCTTCTCAAGTGGTGTCACGGCAATTGGTTGATCAGTGGCCCATTTTTAAAATGTATAAGTGTATGGTGAATATCTCAAAGAAGGAAAATCTTGAATGTAACTCAAGCCTATGAGCCCATTCAAACTTGCAGAAAAAATTTCCAACCCACGAAATATCAGTTTGTTTGCTTAGATCACAGTTGAAATAATATAACCCAGCTATTTTAAGTGTTATTATCCAAGATAAAAGTAATGTTCTATGGGAGTCACTTTATTTCATACTATGATGTTCAATTGTTAAATTACACTTTCCAAACATAATCAAAATACAAGCAGTGTCTTTTAGATGTTGACATTTAAATTTTACCTCCCGTGTATATTGCATTAGAGAAATAGGGATTGATCCCAACCCATAAATATATGTATATTGATTATTTACACCATCATATCTACATTGCCGCTTTTTTCTGGGATACATTCCTTGCATTTTTGGACTAACCAATGTTACAGGACCAGATGTGAAGTTGAAAGTAGCCCGGAGGGAAATTCGTGATCATGGAGGGTAGATGAGCTTGAACTAACAATTCCAACATTCTTGGAACCTGAACTTTAAAGATAAGATCGGGATCTGAATTTCCTATATTATTGGAGTTCAAAATTGGATCCAAAAGGTAGGGTGAGCCCAGAATTAAATTTTTAATAATATGGAAGTTCAAAACTAGTTCCATGAACTCAGCAATATGCTTTTGAAGAATGTGGGAATAGTATAGACTTGGATAGTAACTTGAATAATTTCAAGATTGTGAGAGACTGATAAGGTCTGGACATAACAAATAAGTAGCATTGCATGTCACCACGTGACAAGATCCCAACCATCCACGAGTCTTGAAATTTATGGCCACATGTGCATCTTGCACTGTCAATAGTCACATGCCTCACACAAGACTTGATCATGTGCCAGTCACCTGCCAAGATAATGTGCCATCGCACGACCATTCCATTGCATCTCCATGAACTATCATGCACCAGAATAAGCGCATAGCATAGGAGTTCATGGGCCGTGCACATGCTTTTCTCACATGCAAATCACATAGCCTCTCTACGCAAATCACATAGCATCTCTATGGATGATACCGCGAACCGTCGCATGCTCAATCAAGTCCTTAGGTGGCTGGCAATATAGGGGGATTTTCCTCTACTATGCTACGCATTGTTGATAAAATTTGATTGCTTGGTTGTCAATTAATCCAACGGTTGCTTTCGGTTACGTTACTTTCCCCATCTACACACACCATTGGATCAAATTGAAATTTTATCTTCCTATTTTGATTAACCACCATATCTAATGCTCATCGTCCCTCTTATGTTCATTTTGATCTTGACCGTTTATTCATATTGTACACATCTCTTATCCTTCAAGAAACATATCATTATTTTTGTCAAGGGGATTATATTCGAAACAAGTTCTTTGAGTTGCAGCGAGTATTCGATATTTTCTGCCCAATCAAGTGGCCATTTCCGTGAAAATCTAGACAGGCAAATTTGCATGCTCATGCTGACCAACCATCATAATTTGGTATAGCACTACAAACTTACGGTGTTTAATCAGACATTATGCAGTTCTCACTTCCATTTATTATGCCAAGAAGATACATCTCAGGAAGGTTTAGCTTACATCCACAGTACTGTATGGTTCTTGCACAATGCATCACATAATATTAAACGTTCCATCAGGTTGCTCTCCAAAGAGTCCAAACAGACTAGAAGCAGTAGACAATCAAATCCATTTTTAACATAATACAGTACAACAATAGGCTCACAAATCATATCTTTACCTGACTTGGGCACAACCCTTTATTGAGTACTCTGCTCTGTTTAAATTCCAGGTAGTCCTTGTAATTCATCGAGATGTATGTGGCTTGGTTGTGCTTGCCATCCACCAGCTGCTCCGCTGGCACAACGACAGTGTTGGGCGACGGTCCAACAGAAAAAGGGATCGATATCCTTGTAGTCTTGTTGTTCAAGACAGCTCGATGCAGAACGCTCTTGTATTTCCCATTGCTCATAATCTTGCACAGTTGAAAAGTGTCAAGAACAAAAAAAATAGTATCTGCAATAAGCTTGATCTGTTCGATGGGAGAAACAAGAGTAAATCACAGAGATTCGTATCGACTTTTTTACTGATTAATATCTCGTTAAAGAAACAAAGACCATAGAGTACGTTTCAGCAACTTTTTAAGACACTTGTATTTTCTATAGTGCTATGTATAAAAATTTTCCTTCTTTAAACCAAGGACAGATAAATTAATTGGACCTCTCTTGCAGGACAGATAAAACATGCATTTCTGTATGTTTACCTCGAGCTGATCAGCGGTGTTGACCACAAAGGCATTCGGAATGGGATCAACTTTGACCCACTTCCCGCCATGGTTCACTTGGAGGCCGCCAATGTCATTCTGCATGAGGATGGTCAACAGGCCATAGTCCGAGTGCGAGGGTAGGCCCATAGCAAGTTCTGGCTGTGGGCATGGCGGATACAGATTCGCTGCTAATATCTGTAGGCTTGAATCCATGTTCATTGCCTCGTCGATATAGCCTGGTCCGAGTCCTAGGCTCTCCGATATACCCTTGAGCAATTCCCTGGCTAATTTCCGGAGCTCCCCAGTGTACTCTGCTAAAGCTTCACTGCAACAAATAGTGCTCTCATTTATCAGAGGAAATGCCGTGGTGGAGTTCTTTTCATCCTTAGGGATTTCACAGGTTTCCATCACTCTTACCTTTTTTTTTTTTTTTTTTTTTGGTAAGAGTAAGTATAGTATAGACTTTGAATCACACTTATCTTTTATCTGGGGTATTACCAATTATTTTGCCCTATCAAATTGAATCCGCACTTTGCTTATTTTTCTAGGCATACAAAATTGTTCTTGTCTGACATCAAGATGATCCAAAATAATGGTATCCTAACAAAAGAATCACGTACTTTCCATTGCTATATTTCAAGACTGCCAGATTTCTAGGTAAATATAGATCTATTACACAAAAGTAACAAACCGGAACCAAAGATGCTGAAGAGCTTGCGCATTAGATGGATTGAGGTTGTTCAAGTTCAGATCCCACATGATTAATTGAGTGGTCAATTGCTTCCTGTATATATGGCAAATCTGGTATCCAAATCATGTCGTGTCATATATAGGTAACTTTGGAACTCAAATCTGCCAACCAAGTGGACAGTCTTATACATAGACAGAGATTGGAAATAGTCAAGTTGAAGATTCGGATTCTTGTGTTACCAAGAAGAATTTGTTCAAGTTCCCCATCATGTTTTCTTTTCCTGATGTACCTGACAGTGTTACACTGTGCACTAAGATCTGGATGCATTAATAACTCTGAAGTATCAAGCCAAAGATTGATAACCCTGAACATTATTTTATTATGACATGGTGAGAAGAGTACGTACTCTTCAATTTTTTGTTCCCTCAAGATTCTGTAATATCATTCTATACTCGATTGACAAAAAAATGTCCTCAAGGGAAAGGTTCAGTTGCTGCTTGGACTGTAGCATCAAAGCTACAGTAAGGAAATATAGTTGTCATTACCGCTATTTGTAACCTAATGATCACTCACCCGCAAAAAGAAGAAAAGAATTAAATAGACAAATGATATAAAGAACACAGAAATTTCAAGAAAACAGAAATTTCAGTACGTATATGCAAACTGAGAACTTGCACGCAAAACCGAGGTAGGGAGAGAGAATGGATACCTCAATCCTTCTGGCTTGGGAGGGCAGTGAAACTTTGGATGCACCATCATCTTCAGAAAATCTCTCCAGAGGAGCACTTTGTCGATCGAAGCTTTAAAGCTCGTCCCGTATATTATGGGATCCAACACGTGCTTCCCCAGAAACTTATTCTTCTCCTCCTCTGTCAGATCGAAAAATCCCATCAGCGCGTCGACCGTCGCCTTCATTTGACTCTGAGGCACTCCGTGGTTGATCAGCTACTCACATATACAACCAAGGGCTCTTATCAATACTTAGCAAGCAACACACCGTCGAATCATGTATAGAGAGTTTATGTCATGCTGATAACGAAGAATGACTCCAGCTTTGATACAATCACGAAAAATAGATTTAAAGAGACAAAAGTGATCGGGTTTAATTTTCGTGCAGCGCCCAATCTCGTGCAAGCTGAGCCATGAGAATAATTTCTCATTATTTCTCTTAAGCTCCGGCATGATGAAACCATCAATTGAATAGGTCAAATCAATTCATGTCGTTGCTAGTCTTTTAAGGAGATACGGACACCCCAAATCTTAAAACTTGATACAAGTGGATATATAAGTACCAAAACTTACAAAGCATATACATAAATGTCAAGATTGGAGAAGAAAGAAGCACTTTAGTGATAATGGCGAGAATTTTCGGCCAAACAGCTGATGTGATTTTTTCGGGTGAGATTTTTAACTAATGTAGTAATTCTTTAAAAAAAAAATTATCCACATGATACCGACGTGGCTAAATAATCCAAAAATGATATCATTTTGGTACAAATTTGATTTTTAATATAAATGTCAATTTAATTTAATTTAAACAACTAGATTACATTAAAAAAAAAAATAGATATAGGGTTGTGGAGGCCCTCATTACCGCTGTCCTACCATCACCAGAAGGGGTCGACGATGGTGGGGTGAGGGTCGGGTAGGGTCGCAAGCCCTAGGCCATTGGCCAACAACCCTGGCTGATTGCTAGGCCTTTAGCCAAATCTGGGGCAAGGCTTTGTGGCCAGGGTCGCCGCTTATGTCGGATGTTTGGTAAGTCTCGCCGGAGTTGGCATTTTAAGTGTCCAATTTGCAAATAAAATTGCACTCAAGTGTATATTTTGAAAGTTTTGATATATTTATGTGTCCATTCGTATCAAGTTTTGACACTTGAGGTATACTTTTTGTATCTTTTAAGTATTAATTTCGACTTTGACAAGCGAAAGCTGATCGAAGATACTGACTGTTTGTTTCACATGTTCGTGACAAGATCTTGAAAAAGAAAAGTTCTATAGAGCAGATAATGAACTAGCTAAGAACATGTGTACCATGAAGATGCCCCAGTCTTGACAAGCCTTTGCAAGATCGGAGACGGCTTTAGACCGTTGATCGGGATTACTCGAGGAGAGGAGAGAGAAGTCGATGACGGGGATGGAGTCATCATGGTCGGCATGAACGGCTTGATCACCGGAAGTGGGGGTGGTGAAGGCGTAGTGGGAGGGAATGGAAGTGAGGTTGGAAGATTCAGCTAGAGTCTTTGCACTGGTTATTTGAAGCCGAGGAGCACTAGCTTCTTGATGTAGTTGAGTGACTGGAGAGATGGTATCCATTTGAGGCGAAGCTGACTCTGTTTTGCCGCAATGACACTGCTGTGATCGAATGGTACGTATCATTAAGCACCGATTTCTCTTATATAAGAAAATGGATAGATAATCTTATCACCCAAACCACTTAATCAAATAACCAATGGTTACACGTGACCACTTGATTAATCAACCGACCAACAAAATCCGCATTAGAATCCCCGTTTCACATTTTAAATTTATTAGCCCACGATAAAATGATGCCAAACTAGAGAGAATTAAATATAATCAACGTGAAGCACATTGAATTGCGATAGTGCCATTTTCATAAACAATGCGAAACTTGACATACCGTATTATCTATAGTTTATAGTATTCTTTAAGGGAGAGATCTCTCTTTTGGTCACTAAATTACGTAAAAACCAAGTTGTGATAATAGCTGGAATTAACTTTAAATGAATCCATGGGTAATTGTCACATAGCGCACTAGAGAGTGAAAACTGCAACTCGCCGCCACTTTCCACTATCTAGGTGTAGTTAATCTGCGAACAAAAAAAATAATTGCAGTTAATCAAATGTCAAATATATATATATATAATTATGCAATTGCACCTGTTAACAAGCAAACTATTTATCATTTGAAAATTTTTAACGGGGATTGCGCGCCTAATTTAAAGTTAGTGACATGAGTGCAACATCACTTCCAACTCATTGGATTCAACAGCCGAAGAAGTCATGTTTGCACTAATTGTCACGAGTTGGCAGTTCCTTGGCCTCGAAATAGCCCCTACGGCGCTTGGTGAGTGGCAACGCCAAGCCAACCTTTTTTCTATAGTTGTTTCAGAGAACAATATAGCAAATAACTTCCTCATATCAGGTTATACCACGCTCAACTTAGTTTGAGCTTATAGTTGCTAATATCACTTTAGGCTCAACAAATGGTTTGCTCTCGATGACCTTATCAGGAGAGCAGCATCGGTTCCCAACCAGTTTGTGCATAGGAGGTCAATCCCACTTTCAAAGTTTCGTAGAGATATATTTGTTCTATTCTAGAACTCCTAGCACCAACCATATCAGGTTATACCACGCTCAGCTTAGTTTGAGCTTATAGTTGCTAATATCACTTTAGGCTCAACAAATTGTTTGCCCTCGATGACCTTATCAGGAGAGCGGCATCGGTTCCTGACCAGTTTGTGCATGGGAGGTCAATCCCACTTTCAAAGTTTCGTAGAGATATATTCGTTTTATTCTAGAACTTCTAGCACCAACCATATTGACTTTACTCCCTTGGACCAATTGTTTCATCTCCTCTAACCCCAAGCTCCATTCACAAGGGTTCACAAGTATGGGAGAATCATGAAATGTGACATTGTCCCCCGCTTAATTCCACAATGTCCTCGTTGTGAGCTGTTTTGTCGCTTTCCTTAACCATTGATACACCACTTTGGATCACACATCGAATGGCAATGCTTACCCAACAAAACAAGTCACTTTACCGGTAGCTTCTTTTGATCGCAATTGTTTGAGCCCCTTCGGTCACTCGCGCTTTCCCTAGCAAGTGTGGCATTTTTTCACCAACTACATCTTTCAGCAGCACTATATTTTGCCTATTAAGCTTTTCTTGCTTAATGGAGGATCTTTTCAAGCAAGATCCTGACATTGTGGCTTGTACTTCTTAGCGACTTCTTCCTAGATATTCTTATTAGAAAGAACCCTAAAATAAAAGTGAGTATTACTAACTCGGGCATGTTCACATAGTAAGTTCACCCGTTAATTTTCTTTTCGCTGTCATTCTATCATATTCTGCTCATTTTCTGAATTTTGGATACTTCCGAGTTTGATGTGATGGACTTGGGCTACCCTTTTGCGTTTGATGGGAGGAATAAAGTTATATGATTGCCAAGTAAAACATCGTAAAAAAAACGCCATTAGAGAGAGAAAGGGAAAAGCCGAATCAAATGTTAGGTATCATTAAGCAACATTTAAGTGAACAAGAAAAGAAATAGATAGATATATTAGCTAATCATTTAATTAAATTGTCATGGCTACGCATGGCCCCTTTATTAATCAAGTGACCGACAAATCCACATTAAAACTCCTGTATCTACATTATAAATTTATTAGCCATTGATAAAATGACGCCAACCTAATTGATAGTTCGAGAGAATAGAATAATTCTCAATGTGAAGCCCGTTGAATTATGATAATACCATTATCATATAAAATGCGTAATTTCTAGGGAGAGATTTCTCTTTTGGTCTCTCTACCTAAGTTAGCTTAGAATTAAGTTGTGTTAGTAGCTTGAATTAACTTTAAATGAATCTAGGGCTATTGTCATTTAGCACTCAAAAAGTGAAAACCGCCATTAACTGCCCCTAGCTACTACTTTCCACTATATAGATTGCACTTTTTTAACGAGAAAACTATTCATTATTTGAATTTTTTTTTTGATGACCTGGGAATCGCCATCGACCGGCAGCCTAGACGTAAATCCGGAGCGGACTGAGCCATCACCACAGACCCAACCGCGTTTGAGTCGTGTGAACGAGATGTCTTTGGGATTCGAACTCATCCCTTTTGTGAGGGGGAGCCCGAAGCCAGCTGCGCCACTACGGGCGGTGGTACTCATTATTTGAAAATTTTCAATGGGAATTGTTGTGGAAAATAAGCGACCGTACAATAAAATAAACAGAATAAAAAAATAAATCGAGCACTAAACTTATGTGATTCGATGGTAATGGTAGATGCCTATAAAGAAAGTAGTGCTAAATTCTACCATAGATCAATCAATATAACAGAGATTACAACCATACTCAAATACTCTCAATATTTAGATTCAAATTTCTCATGAAATAATTTGTTATTCTCACAAAAAAATTATATACAAATTCTCACTTAATCGGCTATATATACTAAAAATTCTTGCTGTATTCGTACGAGCAAAACCAACTAAGAAACCAACGACCAAATACTCTTAAATGGCGCTTCAATATTTCTTCGTCCACAATGGCACACTTGGCACTAGCACAAAAAACGATGCTTCAAGGCTTTATTATCAACAATGGCAAGCCTAGACCACCCGTGGTGGCGACGTCGTTGGTTTTGCGCAGGTTCCTTTCACAAGAGGACTTGCGTTCGATTTGTGGTGTCATCAAGCGACTTACTTGGGGCAGTAAGGGTGGTGGTAACTCTACTGCTCCTCCAAGGTTTACTCCACCGTGAAGCGGTGCACAGATTCTCTGTGTCACAAAAAAAAAAAAAAAAAAAACACTAAAACAAAAAACAAAAAACAATGGCAAGCCTAGCACTGGCGCACAACTAGCACTAGTACAGAAAGCGACGCTTCAAGTCCCTAATGTCAACAATGGAACACTTGGCACTGGCGCAGAAAACAACGCACGACGCTTCAAGGCTTTATTGCGCTGTTACTTGCAATATATATAGGGAAAATGTCACGAATGGTCCCTGGACTTCTACTTAATGTGCAATCTCGTCCCTGAACTTTCGATTGGCTCAATTTAGTCCCTAAACTATCAATAAATGTCTCGATCTAGTCCCTGATGATTTAAAAATTGACAAATTTCATCCTTCCGTTAGTTAAAGTTAACGGAATTAGCTTACGTGGCTTTTAGTCTCTTAAGTATAAAATCGAAATAACATGTGGAAAATCCACATGGGAATTACCATAAAAACAAGAAAAATCAGCGTCCAAAAAAAAGAAACACAGAAGCGCTTCTCTCTTTGCTTTTGCGATTACCATTAAAACAAGAAAATCAGCGTCCAAGAAAAAGAAACACAGAAGCGCTTCTCTCTCTGCTTTTGCGATTGGTTTTTTCCTCTGCAGCTGGTCCCACAATCTGTATCAAGACACAAAGAAGAAGATCAAGACACGAAGGAGGAGGAAGAGGAGGTAAGGGTTATAGTCCACTAGAAGCAAGTATCATCGATTTTTTTTAGGGCATACACGTAGGTTTAGGGTTCAACTTGTGTTGAACAACGACTCTATCTTGTCGCACAAGAGAAGTTCCTTTTGCCCGGAGTGTTGTCTCGAGCATAATGCTTCCAATGAAGACTCGAGTCTATACGTGAGGGGGTTTTACAAGAACGATGTATCCTGATGGCTCCTCCATGTCTGTTATTTACGGTTAATTAGGGCTTTCTTCAAGGATGGGTTAATCAAGGCTTTCTCGAAGATGATAATGCACGGTTTATCTGACTTGAATAATGCGTGGTTATTTGAGCATGTTGTGTTATGCAATGCCCTATAAGAGTATTGAAACAATATTGAATGCACGACAAGTTTTGCTTTATTAAACAATAGAAACATAACAGTTGGGACCGCTATATGGGACCACTTTTATGCAATTTGCAGTGGTCCCAACTTGCCATAGTTTTAGGTTGTAGCTTTTTCATGGATTTTTAGACGTGACCCCATTTGTCTTTGTTTTGTTGTCTTTAGATTATACTTTCGATGTTTGTTTATTCTTATTGTATAAACAATAGAAATATTTTGATTGGTGTCCTTTTCCTTTTTTAGTTTAGATGATTTTTATGCGTAATTTTTGCAGATTTACATGGCTGATGAGACGTTCCGATTTACTCTATGCGTTGGGGGTAGGTTTATTCGTGATAAAATAATAGAGTATGTTGATGGTTATAGCAGTGAATGGCTTTATGATCCAGACAAATTAAGTTACTTTGAGATTTTGCACTTGGTACAAGATATGGGTTACTCTAATATTGAGAAACTCCACTACTTAATGCCGGGAAAGAATTTTGAGAATGGTTTTAGAGTAATTGAAGATGACACTTCAGTACAGGAAATGATAGGATTTTGGGAAAATTTTGTCGGTACATGTGAGATATTTATTGAACATGGCAAAGACATGAGTGTTGACATTGGTGATGGGTTAGCCAAGGGATTAATGAACGTAGAAGAAGATGAGGGAGTTGCAATGCTTATTGAAGATGATGATGAGCTTGTTGAGGTGCCATGGTTATCTGACAATGAAGAAGAATAACTTCAAATGGCTAGGGGAAAAATTAGAACTTTTAAGGGAGAGAATGCATATGGTGTTGCTAGGTTGGTAGAGATACCTAGTGAAATAAATGTAGAAGTAGAACAAAAAAGGAGGAGGAAAAAGGCTATAGCAGTCCATTGTGAAGATAACGTTGAGCTTGAGACTGAAGGTTTTGACTCAAGTGACTCTAATTGGAGCTTTGTCACAAGTGATGAGGAAGAACTAGAGGTAGAAGAGGCTGTTAGAAGGAAGAGCACACGTGTGCAATATGATGAAACCACAGAAATTCCTCACTTTGCACTAAATATGGTGTTTGATGGCCCTAAGCAATTTAAGGAAGCTATCAATAAATATGCATCTACCAGAAGAGTTAATATTGATTTGATCAAGAATGACAAGGTGCGCGTAAGGGCAAAATGTAAGGCTAAAAATTGTGATTGGTTAATTTATGCGGCTAGAGATAACAAGACCGGCTTGTTTCTAGTGAAAAATTTCAGGGATGAACACACGTGCTCTTGGTCTTTCCAAGTGAGGAGGTTCACATCTACATACATGGCCAAGCATTATCTAAGTTTGTGGAGAGCAGCTCCTTCAATGAAATTGCAGGAGTTCAAGAGAATTGTACGAGAGCAAATGAGCTTAGATGTTACTATCAGCCAATGTAGAAGGACTAAGGAAAAGGTAATCGCAAGACTAAATGGGACGTATTCCTATGAGTTCAGCAGGTTGTGGAATTATTGTGAAGAAATTCTTCATAGAAATCCCCGAAATACCGTGAAGGTAAAGTTTCTAAGAGAATCCCCAAATTCAAGACCCATCTTCCAACGAATTTATGTTTGCTTTGATGCCGTAAGAAATGGATTCCTTAAAGGTTGCAGACCTTTGATAGGGTTGGATGGATGTTTCTTAAAAGGAATGTTAAAGGGCGAGTTATTGACTGCCGTTGGGAGGGATGCAAATAATCAAATGTACCCTATCGCATGGGCTATTGTGGAGGTCGAGAATAAGGATTCATGGGGCTGGTTTGTAGAGGCCTTGAAGTATGACCTTGGCACAAATGACGGTGTGGGATACACAGTGATCTCAGATCAACAGAAGGTAATGTTATTACTCTTCCTTCATTTTGTAGTTTTCATGTGTGACATATTGTAAATTCATTATATAAATGATAATATCATGGATTCATTGTAGGGGCTTGTGCAAGTACTCGAGGAGGAGATGTCATTGGCTGAGCACCGACGATGTGCAAGACATATCTATGCGAATTGGCGTAAGAAGAATGGGGGTAACAATTGTCGCAAGCAATTCTGGATGTGTGCAAAGTCAACTACAATTCCTCAATTTGAAAAGCATCTTGAAGAATTGGGTAAGATGAGTAAGACGGGAAAAGCTGACTTGATGAGGATTGCTCCAAAATATTGGTGCAAGGCTTTCTTTGAAACTATATGCAAGTCAGATATTGTGGATAATAACTTGTCAGAAGCATTTAATGGATCGATATTGGAAGCTAGACACATGTCTATCATATCCATGCTTGAGGATATTAGAGAAAAGATTATCACAAGAATGCATGAGAAAAGAGGTGCATGTCAAAGATGGAAAAGAGACATTGCACCTAGGATATTAGAAAAAATAGAAGGCAATAAAAAGGAAAGTGCCTTTTGTCATGTGCTTTGGAATGGAGAAGATGGATTTGAAGTGCGCCATAAGAATGACAAATTTGTAGTGGACATAAGAAACAACTCATGTTCTTGCAGGGCGTGGGACTTGAGTGGCATTCCATGCCCTCATGCAATTTGTGTCATTCTATTCAAAGGGGAGGAGATAGAAACTTTTGTCGCTCACTGGTACAAGAAGGATAGATATTTAAAGACATATAGTCACTACTTGGAAGCAATGAATGGTGATAACCTTTGGCCTTCTAGTGATAAAGAACCTTTAGTGGCACCAATGCCTCGAGTTATGCCTGGTAGGCCTAAACGGAAAAGGATAAGAGAGGAAGGAGAATCTAGAAATGGGTTCAAAGTGTCAAGACAAGGTAGAAAACTCACATGCCATTTGTGCTTCAAACGAGGCCACAACTCAAGAACTTGTCCATTGAAACAAAAGCAAAATGTAAGGTTTATTTACTCTGTCTTTAGTCTCTGTTTGTGTCAATATTTTTTTACTTCATTTTCTTAATGGACAGGATGAAGAAATACTGGGACAAAGAGAAGCCAACTCACTTGTTACAAAGATGCATCATAACAATGCCACCACTCGAGAGGTGCTCTTGACCTTACTTTTAAGTAAGTGACTATGTGCTCGAATAATTTCATTTGTCATTTTGAATTGAGAGATGATCTTCTTAACAGCCTGAACTGGAAGGTAGTCAATCCATTCCTATACTAAGAAATACTGACCATGATGTGGTCAATGTGAAGAAGGTGGAGAGCACATCGCACAAATTTATCACTATAACAGGACTAGAGGTATAACTTTATAATAGAAAACTATTGTTATGTAAAGATTTGACATTTGATTATTTGATTGATTGATGCATTTCTTTTGTCCAGCGGCAAAAGGCAAACATCATGAAAGTCCAGCAGCAAAAGGCAAACATCATGAAAAAGAAGCAAGAAGAAAGGAAACAAGCTGAGTAGCATTTGAACAATACTTGAAGTGTTGGATCAATAAGATCTCCAAGAAAGAGGCAAATTGACCAGAAGTAGTTGTTTGAAGAGTTAGAAATGGGACATGTTGTAGTACTTTTTGTTGATATGATACTCTTGAATTTAAGACCAAGAGATATTTTTTTTTTTTTTTTTGGTAATTTAGGAAGCGTTTAAGATGTGGCAATGTTGTTAAGAGAACAAGCATTCTGGGTTGTTTTTTTATAGTACATTTAATATATGAAAAGAAATGCTGTTGGCCTTATTTTTGTCTAATGTGTGGCAATGAGCATTCTCAAGTTGCGTATGTTACCTTCAAGAATCCCCAAGGAGCAGAGACTATTGTTCTTCTATCTATATGCATTATCTTTTCACACGTTCCAGTTAATTTTTTATTTGCTCTGCTTTTCGTTGCAGCTTACACACTTGACAACCAACTCTGCTATGAGGAGTTCTACTAGTTCTTTCAATCAAGCATGCTTTTTGGTAGATATCAAGTCTAAATGGTAACAGGTGGCCACATCGACGAGGAAAGTGCAACGGTGAAACTTAATTTTTTGCGGCCGGCATGCAAATCTGAGTGCGAACACCTAATGCAGTGGCGATGGGTTTGAAAACTTGAAATCATTTAGTTTATTCTTCGTATTTTTTGCAACACCCGGTTGCTGCATCTTGAAATTTATGCCTGCAAGCTCATTTAGGTGTTTTACTTGAGTAGAATATATTATCCTATAAAAAAGTGTTTCATTGATTGCTACTTTAGCGAAACATGTCTCAATGAAGGTTTATGAAAAAGAGATCTAAATAAAGGTAATTTCAATCAGCATCTCCATTCTCAAATGGTTTGATAGCCATATGCATGTTTATCAATTCCATCTTTCAACTTTTGCAGGTGAATTCATGACCATTATGGTAAGGCTTTGTCAACAATAACAAGCCAATCTTATACAGAGGCAGAAATGAAAATTCTGTCATAACAACTTCAATGAATTTTCATTGTAAGAACATCACTTTTCATTGCAAACACCAGCAGTGAATGAATTTAACATTGTCGTTCCTCAGAAAACAACTTTTTATTGCAACCAATCATGATCACCAGGCCTATTGCTATTTGCTAATTTCTCCTCCTTCACTATATGTCTGCTGTTAACAGCTCGAGACCACATAGAAGTTGATGGAGGGAAGAATTATGGATTAAATTCAAAAATCATCTGCTTTTGCTCCTTGACAGTAGTATGGTCAAGCCCCCTCTGTTCCTTCTCCTTCAATGAGTGCTCAGTGTCAGTTCATTGAACTACACGGATGTCCAACCTAAGCCCCCTCTCTTTCTTTCTTCAATTGTTGCACGTCTTCTTACTTTTTTGGTTCTGAAATTTTGCTTCGGGGAGGATTTGGTGTAATCAGTATACAAACGTAAAAATGTCAAAGTCGACTCAAAAGATAAACCAATTTATCTGCTTCTAGGAAGCAAGTCCTTCAATTCCTGAATTATGAGCAATATCCCATTGGTCAATTCCTGGGTCATCCACGTTCAAGGTAGACGAAACACGAGCTCTTCAAAGTTTTCAATTGCAATGCTCTCACGGTTCTTCACTTTTTGAATTCTGATTGAGCAAATTCGAAGTTTCACCTGCATGAGGGATGGTGCGCCCACGAAGACCCCAAGATCCGAGCCGTCGCCAGCGTCAACCTCAACCCAACCATCTTCGCTCCAGTCTCAATCCAAGAATTTTGAGAAGTCTGATGTTGGGAAGGAAGAAGAATCGTCGATGTGAAAAAGAGGATCGCAAACGGATAAGCTATTTCGACCAAAAGAAATTAAATAAAAAATGGATAAGCTATGCTTTATACTTCCCCCCTCGAATCAGTTCATCTCTTCCAATACAATTGTGTCGCCATGAGAGAGAAGGCTTCTTTGAGGGCTAGGGCTTCGATGTACTCAGTTGAGGACACGCAGATCGATTTTGCAAACCTCGCGGCCGAATTCCCCTGCGGAATCACGATGTATGTCGGCGGTGTTTCCTTCCGATTCTCCCTCAAGGATGGATCCGTTGATGTTGAGCTTCGTGGAACCCATTC
Source organism: Eucalyptus grandis (assembly GCF_016545825.1). Taxonomy (NCBI): domain Eukaryota; kingdom Viridiplantae; phylum Streptophyta; class Magnoliopsida; order Myrtales; family Myrtaceae; genus Eucalyptus; species Eucalyptus grandis. Next base: position 14,752,679 of record NC_052619.1, on the reverse strand, counting down.
TTCGGTGGTTTGCACTGTACAGGTTTGATTTCTCTCTTCTTCGATCTGTTCGGTGTCGCTAGATTCCAACACTAAAAGCTTTTGTGATTTTGCTCGTATCTGGTACCTTTGAAAAAGAGGGCTTTTGAAGCCCTAATTTATCGACCAAAAACAAAAAAGCCCTAATTTATTTTTCTTTTTAAAAATATATATTGACTTATAATTTTAATAATCTAACTCAGCTCCATGTCATCAATTAACGCTCCACGTCATCACTTAACGGTTTAAACAAACGGAAGGACTAGATCGGACATTTGTTGATAGTTCAGGGACTAAATTGAGCCAATCGAAAGTCTGGGGACGAAATTGAACATCAAATAAAAGTGCAGGGACTATTTATGACATTTTCCCATATATATATGCGCAAGCATAATACACGAAAAACAGAGATTTAAATAACAGCCTGGAGAAAAGACCAAAGAATTCGGTACATAAAGACCAAAAAATAATAATAATAATAACAGCCTGGAGAAGAGAAGCGCACCAAATCCTTGAAGATAAGCTACACGCAGACGCACGTTTCGACCCAAAAAAAAAAAAAAGCTACACGTACGTACCGGAGAAGGAAGCAAATTAAAGTGAGATTCGGTCAACATCTTGCACTTTCCTCTCCCTCCTCTGACACAGATCTACTCCCCTCTTCTTTTATGGCTCGACCGACGCATGACGACGGTCAACCAACATCTTGCATATAAATTAAAACGACGCACGACGCTTCAAGGCTTTATTGCGCTGTTACTTGCAATAAATATATATATGCGAAAGCATAATACACGAAAAACAGAGATTTAAATAACAGTCTTGAGAAGAGAAGTGCACCAAATCCTTGAAGATAAGCTACACGTACGTACCGGAGAAGGAAGCAAATTAAAGTGAGATTCGGTCAACATCTTGCACCTTCCTCTCCCACCTCTGACACAGATCTACTCTCCTCTTCTTCTATCTTCTATGGGTCGACCGATTCCAGTAAAGAAATAATGTGCCCACCTTCCTTTCTTTGCAATTTCCACGATCAAGAAACATTTTATTTGGGCCGGATTTTATCAAGCAAACTCAAATTTGAGACATTTTATAACAAATCACCAGCCTAATATAAGGTAAATGACAAGCTTTTCTTTTATCTATTTTCACTTAACAAGTTCCTGAGGATTATTCATTATTAAATATATATATATATATATATATAAAGCGCATGAAATGAAAGTTGGATATCATTCGGTGTCATAGGTGCTCTCGAGTTGCTTCAGTACATAGTACTAGGAAATACTAACATGATATTGTTAAGATCACTTTTATCGTATACATGTTTTGGTTGATCGTATGTAAATGCTGAATGCTTGGAACTGAGAACTTGGTGGCTTCTTATGGATGATGACCCTTGAGTTTAGTTTGGGGAATAGGAATTTGTTGGTTGTGGAGTTAGGATTTGGGGGAAGGGACAAATCGAGGCAACAGTGGCTGAATTTCAGTGGATCATAATAGCGAAGCCACTCTACCTCTTACAATACTCTACCATGTATTTAAGTTGTCTACAAAAGACTCTACTCATCACTTAATAGGAATTGTGCTTCAAGGCGCCTCACATAGTTCATATGTTGTGAGGACTTCACCAACGATACATGCCCTTGGGGGAACAAGTTCCCTAATATAGGTTGGCAATACCTCAATAAGTTTTGTGGCAACATAATTGTTTAATGAGATAAGTATAGAGGGAGTGAATACCTTAACTTTTTTTTTCCATTTACTTAAGTGCCACATTAAAGTAAAATCGATTATTTGAGTATCATTTCCAGTACATCCTCCTATGTGGATATTTTTATTAATTTTCCATTTCAACGTGGTTTTTTTAGTTTTATTTTGAATTTGTATTAATTGTTTACATTAGCACTGGCGATGCCCATATAGGACGACTAGCATCCATGTTGGATTTCCAGTGAGGCAGATTGCTGATGGCACTTAAGTAATCGATTTTTCAAATTTGTGGCACAAGTGAGTGCAGTATGAAAGTTCTAACACTCCTAATGTGCTTAACCCAAAAATGCTTATACATTAAAGGGGTGATTAACATTTCCATTTCTTAAAAATTTGATCCAGTAAGAACCTCAATTGTAACAAAGCTATCTTTTACAAAAAAATGTGACTAAAAATAAGCAATGTATACAATTAGCATCATGTGAGTATTGTGTATCTTGAAATTGTATAAGTACAAATCCTGAGAGTTACAGACATCATTATATGAACATCTTTGAAAAAAACACATCACATGCAATTGTGCACATTTCACATGATATCGACCATGAAAATTATTGACACCTAAATTTGGAATTAAGAAACAAGACTCACGCCAATAACGAGTACCACTAATGGAGGAGGGTCTAAGTTTTAGTAAAAATATCATAGGTACCGAAAGGGCGTTAGAGAAATATAGTGTAACCAAGTCCCTAAACTTATAAATCTCTGGTTCGTAGGAGTAAAGTAAATCTCCCGTTACTTTACTTGGGTTTCTAATCGACCCACCAAAAATAGATTAGTGGCGACTCCTAGTTAAAAATCAATTGCATGTTAATAACTTGAACCTAAGTCACAAATTGGTATGAGCTTAGGAGAGCCTAAGCTAAGTTTAGGCTTAGCAATCCATTAGCCAAATCCTAGATGGTTCACCTGAATATTTGATCGCGACAGCTTGGCGACTCTGTTGGGGACTTGAGTTGAAACTCTTAGTGGACTTAGGCCAATTTTATTTTTGAAAAAATATTCTTGTTTGGCAGTGAGGATCACAAGTATGTCCCTAACATTTAGGTGTTAAATGTTCTTGCAGATTGGGAGATATAAGAGGAGTAGTGATTGCTAACCCTTGTCTTGCAGGTTGGAGTTGAGAATGAATGTTTTAAATTCGAGTTATTGAAGTGTTGTTTGATATAAACTATTGTGCATGCCTTCACACACAACCTGCCGCCGGACCTGGGCCGCATAGGATCATTTAGGATGGTATTGAGATGGATACCACTCCAACTGCATGCTCGCGATACAAGTCGCCCATCTCAATCCCGAAGTTTCTTTCATGGTGTCAAGAGTACCCACCTCGGTCTGCTTGCTCGCGACCCAGGTCGGCTCTTTGACCAAGCTGGAGTCATGAAGACCTGACATAGTCCACAAGCCCATGGCTAATCTGATCATCCTTATGGCTCCACCTTGAGAAGCCTTATAGACTAGAAATTAAACCACTTATCATGCACATGTCTATGTGATCGCCATCGATTTGTCTTGGTGAAGTAAGTTTTCTATCCCTACACTATGCAATTTACTTACTTTTTCATACTTTTGGTCGGTCTATGACAATCTAGGTCAATCATTGCTTTAATTCCTTTATCAATTAAAAATGAAATGAGGAAATTGCCATGCAATGAATCATTTGAAAAAAAAAAACTTTGGAGAATTTGTTTTTAATTCATGTCTAGTAAATTTGGTCTTGCTATGGTTTTATTTTTCTAGCTCTTTTTAGGAAATTTCCTTCTTGTACGAAATTTTCATGAATAAATAAAAAAATGAAAAAAAAAATCGATTAGATCATTGTCATGGATTGACTTTCGATTTGCACCTCATGCTTACATGTTCCCATTCATTTGAATTAGGTGATCATGGAGTGATCCCGCTCACCCATCTGTTCACGATTGAGAGCTAAAATGACGGATCGAAAAGAGCTAATTTCATCAAGCAAAAGTGCTGCGGTTTATCTTCAGTGAGAAATTGTGAATCCAAGAAGAGAGCCAAGAAAACTTTTTGAACCATCTCACTTTCCTGAGGTAATCGAATTTGATGCTACCATGTAGAGATTAGTGACATATATAGAGGAAAGAATATCTTACCTGAAGGGTTCGCATCACAAGATCAAGGAGGGTGAAGAATTCAAGCATACATGATTCATGGTCCTAAGTAGTTTGATTTCCTCATTTAATTAGAGGCATGCACCTTCCCTTGCGTGGGAATTTTTATTGCCTTTTAGGGATTTGTTTCAATTTCTTCTATTGAACACCACATTTTTCATTCCAATAAATGTAATTTGATTGATGAATTTCAATGAAATTACAAGTTTTATCTTGAGAATATGATGAAGTACACCAAACTAACCTGGTGACGATATCCAACAATAAAAAGAAAATATCATCCATGGAGAAATTATGAGGACTGGGCTTCTCATGCTTCCTCATCCAAAATATTCCTATAAAAAAAAATCGTTTTTGAAGCCATTTCCGAAAGCATGTATTAGGTTACCCTTGTTTGTTTTTCTAACTCATTTACTTAATGTCTCAAAGTATAATAGAGAGGCATTTGAAAATAACACATCAATTTCCAGTAATAGTGTTCCTGTTGATTTGGGAACATATATCCAAAGGAAAAATAGACGTGAGGGCAAAGGATCATTTCCTAGTTGATTGTGATGACATCTCCCAAGAGTGAAGAAGACATTAAGCACTACTTATCCTCTTACTTGTTCCGAGCGATTTCCTTGCACATCAATAAGAAACCGAGGGCAAGTCAAAAGAAGATCACCTAGATTCCAAAGTGTGATGTGTGACACATCTCATTACAATTTGTGTGAGATGTCATTCTCAAAAGCCAAATGAAATTCCTCATTTCCGTGAGAAAATGATGGAACAAGTCAAAAGAGGATCATCCATCTTGGATGAAATGGATACATTGTGTTCATGAATATAATTAATTTTGGAATTGACACTTTGTTCTTTTCCTTAAAGATGACAAATTGAGGGCATGACATATTTTGATAGTGATCAGACTGAAACAAAATCTCTACCCAAACCAAAAGGGATATTCCATGTGCATTTACTTTGATGTTGATGTAGCTAGTATAATCACCTAGAGGGGGGTGAATAGGTGTAAAAACAATTTCTCAAGATACCACAGCGATACTAGGCAGACGATAAAAAGGCAGTACTCTTTTGATTAACAAAATAAATTACGATCAAAGTAAAGTAAAGAGTAAGGAAGAGAAGATTAAACGCAAGGTTTATAGTGATTCGGCTTATCCCAAGCCTACGTCCACTCTTCCGCACTGACAGCCTATCGGCTGGATTCCACTATGAACAAAAGAGATGTTACAGCACAGTTCTTCCTTGATTCCACAGTGTAGATATTCTACCACAATTCCTCAAGGTTTCTCACAAATATAAACACTCTTTTGCGTACAAGTTTTCGCTCAAATGTATTGACTAAAAACAAGGAGCTTCAGACTTTGGAATTCTTCTATCGTACACTTCTCGAACAACTAAAACGTCTCCCTTATATACTCTTTTATGCCATCATACCTGTTGGCATTCACCAAAGGAATTCTTCCAATCTTCCCGTCAGACAGAATCAATTAGGAAGATCATTCAAGCTATGAAAGGAATATGACGATAGCCCATCAATCATGTTCGCCCATACAATCAGGATCTCGGTTTCCATAAGTAGAACCTTCCACGAATATTTCGCCAATCATCGGATCTTTAATCTCCGAATCAATCAAGATCAATCAAAGGATTCCATTACGTTATATCCAGCCAAGAGATCTTCTCCAGTCGATAAGGTCATATCCTCAGTAAAACATCCAGTTCTGGATAGCCTTTCTTCAACGGATTAGAGACTGCCAATGAGGATAGACTTTGAGTCTTGAGTCGACTGTCCGGAGGTCTTCGGACTTTAAACAAAGAGTCCGCAAACCTTCGGACTAGACCGATGGAAACGTTTTGTCAGTTTCAAAACATTTCAAGAAGATTTCTCCAACAATCTCCCCCTTTTTGATGGTGACAAAACTTTCATGTAGATTTGGACAATTTTGACCTGCAAAACATTTCTCAAACACATATGCCTATCCTATAAAGATAAATGGCTAAATGAATAACACTAGAATCTATAACCACAAAAAATAAGTTAGTCTTGTATATGATAAAGTCATCCATAAGATATCAATAGTAGTTAAGTCCAAATTCAAATTCAGTTCTGATCCAGACACAAAAATAAAGTCAAACAAAGTCAAATATCAAAACAATCCAATCCAAACGATTAAAAATTCAAAGTTTGATTCAAATCTAGCATCTCTCCCCCTTTTTTGTCAGCATTAAAAGGATTGAGATGAAAATGAAATAGAGTCAAGATTGTTTGGGAACGCGAACAAGCTGGAAATCTTTCATGGACTGAACGATCCCTTCCAGCCTTTTCAAGTCTTCCTTCAGTTGCGCAACCTCCTCACCTTCGCATTAGCCTGAATCTGAACAGAGAGGGCTTGGATCTGATCTTTCAAGGATCCTGAAAAAGCTTGACCTACATTCTGCAAGTTCTGAACCTCGCATCCTAGAGCATAAATTTGACCGCGCATTTCCAAAAGAATATCCATAATTCTGCGAAAATATGCTGAGTTATCGGTTTGCGTACTTGTTTCGGCACGATCTGATTGAGTAAATGCAGACGATGGCAGATGATAATCACGCAGATTTGGCGATGAAGCATCATGTTCTTCCTTAGGAAAATGAGATGCATGAATGTCTTATGGATTTGCTGGTGAGCGATTAACTCCCTCTCTGTGAGTGGGATAAGAGAACATTCCTCTTTTCTCATGATCTCCCCCTCTTTCCATGCCTTCAGGTGGAGAAAAGTGTTTTTCATGCTCTCTTTCCTCTTGATTTTATCTCTCTTCTTCTTCTTCAAACCTTTCCTCCTCAGCTTCTTTTTCTCCCGCTTCTCTTTCTTCTTCTTCTTTCTCTTGTCTTTCTCTCTCCTTTGCTTCTTTCTCCTGTCGTTCCATTGGTTCAGGAACAGGACGACTTAACTTCTTCAATGCTATAGCAGAAATGATGATGTCATCATCATCATCTTCATCTTCAACAATAAGAGCTCTTCTTTTATTGGATGGAGCAACCATGGGCTCCTTCCCTTTTCTTTTTGCTGCAGAAGAGATTTGTTGAGTTTTAACAGGAGTCTTCTCCTTGAATTTCTCCAACGCCTTACTCAATTCCTTCAGACACATTTTAGTCACCATTTTCAGTCCTACCACCATATGATCACACAATCTAACACAGAGGATTTGTGGAGGTTGAATATTCAAATGTCTGAATAATTTCGTCACAAGACCTAGATAAGGGAGTTTATCTCTGTCCTTCGCCATTGCTCTAAACATGTGAAACATAACAGTGTGAGGAAGAGAAAAAATTTTCCCATTAATGATGGCATACATCAACTTTGCCTCTGAACTTGAAATATCAGTCTTGGAAGTTGATTTCAATCTGAGACAATTGATCACAATCTTATGAAGCAGAATGTTAAATGCACTCATCCTCAAGTAGGAAATATTTTCCTCTGTTCTTCTATCCTTGACAAGCTCCAATGTTGCACGAGCAGTAGAAACATTGATCGGTTGATATCTTCCTCTCTCAACCCTAATCACATCCGCCAGCATATCCACATCAACCACAAAGTCCTGATCTCGGACACTAAAGGATATTCTATTTGCATCCAAGAAACTAAGATTTGAATAGAAATATGCAGTTAATTGAGCATAGGCCTCTGTGGTGTCAGAGCAGAACTTTTCAAGTTGAAGAAAATCGAACTTTCACTCAAGTTCACATTCACAGCATCCAGAAAATCAAAATTCACACTCCTAGGGTTTATCACTCCACGCTTCAGCAATTTTGAGTATAATTCCTTATGTTCCTTTGATCTAAATAGCTCTCCCATTTTTCCTCGAATTTTCGCTGCAATACCTCCTGGTTGAAATTGGATGTACAATTTGTCATCATCATTTCCATCTACCGGATTAAGTCCCCCAACACGCGGATCACTTGGGATATTTGCAAGGGTTTCTTCTACCACCCCTTTTGGAGCAATTCCTAAACTTTCCATTTTCCGCAAAAAGATGTACTCATTCCCATATCCTTTGTCCTTAATAAACTCATCGACGTAGTTCAATAGAGTACCAGTCTTCTTTAAAGCACGATAAAGCTTATAAATAAAAGAGGGCCTTTGAATTCTTATAGGATCAGTGTCTTCAACAATTTCTTTCTCTTGTTGATGACCAGCACCCTGTGGACTAGATGGTGGAGAATGACACTGCTGAGAATGTTGTGGGCTTTGTTGCTGATTTGGAGACTCCTCTTCTTTGGTGAGATCGAAGTGCGTAGGCCCCTCACTCATTCGCCGTGGTCCCCTACTTGCGATTCTCGAAGACTTTCTTGAAGACGACATCTTTCTCAGTTTTTGAAAGATTCCTTGCTTGACTTTCCCAAGAAAGATGACAACTTTTTCGAAAATTAAACAAGGGAAGAAAACAGGAATGGAAGATTGATGCTTTCTTAGGGTTTTTTGGAGAGTAAAGTGAAGAAGAATCAACAGTGCATAACCGGTTAAAAAGAGAGGTATACGGAACGTCATAAAGGAAAATAAAATATGCCTTTTCAAAATAACTGTCTTTTTTGAGAAAATAGTCATTTCAAAAATAACTTCTTTTTCGAAAAGGAAACGTTGCTATAATCACGTCAATTAAAGATAGCAATAATAAAACACGGTTGATAATCGTACCTTTTCAAGATGAGATTCGAGAGAGAGAGAATAACTTACAGTCAAAGTCTTGTTTGTTTGAGTCTGGTTTCTTGGGTCTTCAAACCCAAGTGGTTGTTCCACATAAACTTCCTCATGGATGAAGCCATTTAGGAAAACACTTTTGATGTACATTTGGAATAACCTAAAATTTTTATAACAAGCAAATGCAAGTAATAAACGAATTGCTTCTAACCTTACTACTGGTGCGTAAGTCTCATCATAGTCTATCCCTTCTTCTTGCGTATATCCTTTGGCCACGAGTCTTGCTTTGTTTCTTATAACTTTCCCGTTCTCGTTCATCTTGTTCCTGAAAACCCATTTTGCACCAATAATAGATTTACCTTTTGGTTTAGGAGTTAACTCCCAAACATCATTAATGCTGAATTGTTTGAGTTCTTCTTGTATAACTTCAATTCAGCTTTCATCAGTTAAAACTTCTTCTATGCTTTTGGGTTCTATTTCAGAAATAAAAGCCACAGTACTAGACTCTTCGCGCCTTTTGGATCTTGTGCGAATTCCTTCATTGATGTCGCCAATAATAAGATCTTTGGGATGACTGGACTTATGTTTCCAGTTGCTGGTTAATTTGTCAGATTGATGATCACTTCCTTCACTTGAATTTTCAACAGTCACTTGTTGCTGGTCCTTCAAAGTCTGAGCTGTTTCCTAAGATTTAGACTTTGTAGAGTCTGGAGCAGGTTTAGGCTCTTCAAGATAAGTCTGAATAGATTCATTTTGCATAGAATCTTGGAATTTGACATTCATTGATTCTTCCACAGATTGACTCTTATTGTTATAAACTCTATAGGTTTTGCTTGAGGTTGAATATCCAAGGAAGATGCATTCATTTGATTTTTCTTCAAACTTGCAAATACGATCATTTGCATTTTTCAATATAAAACATTTGCATCCGAACACATGAAAATATGAAACAATAGGCTTCTTTTCTTTGAATAATTCATAGGGTTTTTTCTAGAATAGGCCTTAGAAAAACTCTATTGATATTATAACAAGCTGTAGAAACTGCTTCAGCCTAAAATCGTGAAGAGATGTTACTTTCAATTAAAAGAGTTCTAGCCATTTCTTGAAGCGATCTATTCTTTCTTTCCACAACTCTATTTTGCTTTGGAGTATATGGAGAAGAGAATACATGCTGAAAACCACATTTATCACAAAAGTTTGTAAGATCTTGATTTTCAAATTCACCTCCATGGTTTGTTCTTATACTCGAAATAACATACCCTTTTTCATTTTGAACATTTTTAGTAAATTTTTCAAAATGAGAGAAGGTTTCAGACTTACTTGCCAAGAAATATACCCAAGTAAATCATGAGTAGTCATCCATAATTACCAGGCAATATTTCTTACCTCCAATGCTCTGTGTTCTGGTTGGTCCAAAAAAATCCAAATGCAGAAGCTGCAGTACACAGTTAGTGGAAACTTGATTTATTGGTTTAAAGGAATTTCTTACTTCTTTTCTCAATATGCACGGTGTACATAGATCAGCCTTTTGGTATGATAAATTGGGTAGATCACAAACAAGCTTCTTTGCTGAGATTTTAGCTATATGTTTCATATTAATGTGCCCAAGCTTTCTGTGCCATAAGCTTGCTTCGTCTTGGATTGAGATTAGACATTGCGATTTATTTAGTTTCACATCTAAGAGGTAGATATTTCCATGTCTTCGACCCATGAATGACTGAGTAGAGTCTTTACTGGTTTCTGTACATATTCTCTCTTGAAAGTAGATTTTGAAACCGGTATTGCACAGCTAACTGACACTGAGCAAATTATAGTTGAGTCCTTCAACTAAAGAAACATTGCTTATTGTGAGATTTCCAATCTTTACAGTTCCAAATCCCACTATTCTTCCTTTGCTATTTCCTCCAAATGAGACTTTTCCGCCATTCACTTGAACGAGCTTTATGAAGCACTTTGAATCTCCTGTAATATGTCTTGAGCATCCATTATCTAGATACCATTTTACATTTTTCTTGATAGTGACCTGCATTTAAAAAGAGACTCGAACTTTCTTTGGTACTCATATTTTCTTGGGTCCATTTGAGTTAGTATCAAATGCGGTTTTTACCCATACTTTCTTAACAGGTTTCCAAACCAAAGGACATTCTTTTTCAAAATGATTTGCACTATTGCACTTTGAACATCTGAGAGCATTGCGGCCTACAGGTTTTACAAAGATCTTTTTAAAAGATTTTTGTAAGTATCTCTTGTCGGTCTTTGCTTAATTCTTTCTTTTACCTTTGAAAAATCAATTAAAGGAATGGTTTCAGCAGTCATTCCCAAACCAGATTTGTTAAAATAAGGTCTTTGAACAGAAAGAATTTTTTCCAGTTTTTCATATCCTATAGAAAAATTTTTAGAAATATTTGAGATATCATTTTTCAATAGTTCATTTTCTTTCGAAAGATTATCTTCACTTTTTTCTAAGAGAAGAAACATTCATATCTAGACATTTCACTTTTTCCTTCAAAATATTTTCCTGTTGTTTTAGTGCAGAATCTTCTCTTTTGAGTTCGGAAATCCTTTTAAGAGAAGTTTTAAGACTAAAACACAACTCATCAATGTATTTAGAGACTTTAATAGGGATTTTGAAGTTACCTACCTCAAATTCACTATCTGAATCTGACTCTGTCTCGGAGTTTGAATCTGAATCTGATTGTGCCATTAGACATATATTGGCATAATCATCATCACTTTCTTCACACTTTGTATCACTCCAGGTTTCTGCTTTAAAAGCTTTTTGATACTTTTCAGCTTTTCCTTTCTTCTTCCTCAGAAGATGACGGTTTGGTCTGATGTGTCCCTTTTTCTTACATTCAAAGCAGACTATATCTTTGTTTGATTCATCATCCTCAACAGACCTAATCTGTTGCTTTTGAAAACTTTGTTTCTTTGGATTGAATCTTCTTCCTTTTCTGTTCAGCTTTCTAAATCTTCTTATCATGAGAGCAAGCTCCTCATCATCCATATCGTCTTCAGAACCTGTAACGTCAGAATCATAATTGGATTTTAATGCAATGGATTTCTTACCTTTAGGGTCTTCGTCTTCATTGATTCGTTCCACTTCATAAGACTGAAGAGTCTTGACCAACTCATCAACAGATAGTGGTATAATTCTTTGGGTCTCTCGATTGAGGTCTTTATGTGATTTCAATCCTTGGAGAGTTCACGCAGTAGCTTGTTTATCTTCATGGGATCAGAAATTGGTTGACCTTGATTTTCAAGAACATTCACGATTTCTGTAAAGCGACTAAACATGTCAGTTATAGATTCTCTCGATTTCATTCTGAAAGCTTCGTATTGACCGAGGAGAATGTTCATTGTAGTCTCTTTCACTCGATCGGTTCCTTCATAGGTAATATGTAATCTATCCCAGACTTCTTTAGATGTAACACAAGAAGATATTATATTATATTTAGTAGGAGATAAAGCACAATATAATTAATAAATTGCTTTTGCATCAAGAGCTTGTCTCTTGATTATCTCTTCCTAAGTCATTTAACTAGACTCCACAATATCTTTTCCTCTTTCTAAGACAGGTGTAGCTTTAGGAATGATTCCTTTTTCTACAACGTCCCATTCCAGAGGATCCTTTGATCTTAGAAACGCCTTCATCTTGTTTTTCCATATGTTGTAATCCTTTCCATCAAAGTAAGATGGTCTGGTATTGCTTTGCCCTTCTACCAACCTTAGAGCCAACATACTAGCCATGGATCTTTAACTCTAAAGTAAAACACTTCAAACAAAGTGAATACACAGGCTCTGATACCAATTGATGTAGCTAGTATAATCACATTGAGGGGGGTGAATAGGTGTAAAAACAATTTCTCGGGATACCACGGCGATACTAGGCAGACGATAGAAAGACGGTACTCTTTTGATTAACAAAATAAATTACGATCAAAGTAAAGTAAAGAGTAAGGAAGAAAAGATTAAACACAAGATTTATAGTGATTCGGCTTATCCTAAGCCTACATCCACTCTTCCACATTGACAGCCTATCGGCTGGATTCCACTATGAACAAAAGAGATGTTACGGCACAGTTTTTCCTTGATTCCACAGTGTAGATATTCTACCACACTTCCTCAAGGTTTCTCACAAATATAAACACTTTTTTGCGCACAAGTTTTCGCTCAAATGTATTGACTAAAAACAAGGAGCTTCGGACTTTGAAATTCTTCTATCGTGCACTTCTCGAACAACTAGAACGTCTCCCTTATATACTCCTTTATGCCATCATACCTGTTGGCATTCACCAAAGGAATTCTTCCAATCTTCCCGTCGGACGGAATCAATTAGGAAGATCATTCGAGCTATGAAAGGAATATGATGATAGCCCATCAATCATGTTCGCCCATACAATCAGGATCTCGGTTTCCATAAGTAGAACCTTCCATGAATATTTTGCCAATCATCAGATCCTTAATCTCCTAATCAATCAAGATCAATCAAAGGATTCCATTACGTCATATCCAGCCAAGAGATCTTCTCCAATCGATAAGGTCATATCCTTACTAAAACATCCAGTTCTGGATAGCCTTTCTTCAACGGATTAGAGACTGCCAATGAGGATAAACTTTGAGTCTTGAGTCTGACTGTCCGGAGGTCTTCAGACTTTAAACAGCAAAGTCTGCAAACCTTTAGACTAGACTGATGGAAATGTTTTGTCAGCTTCAAAATATTTCAAGAAGATTTCTCCAACAGATGTTGCATAGTATCCTATTCATGCACGTTGTTTTGTGTAGGGGCAAAAGCGGATTTTCACTTTTCATTGATAGAGACAATCTAATGACATCCATTGCTGAGACAATCCCTTTGGGAATGAATGCTTAAAACCATGTTTTGAGTACGATAAATTGTTTGTTTTGAAGTCACAAAAGCTTTTCATGCTTAAAGTTATTAGACTCTTTTGAAAAGAGAATTTTCATATTGGTTTAGCTCACTAATTCCATATGGAGCTTTGTCAAGATAGACAATTTAATGGAGTGACATCAATGCTTAAGAATGCTGAATGAGACGTGTCAGGATGATGAAAGGCAAGCCTTATCCTATACATAGTCCCCTACTTATACACTTGTGAGATGAGTGTATGAAGTTCCATATTTGCAAGGTAAAGAGTTCTCTCGCAAAAGGTATGATGACCAAAATGATGAGGGGCAATTCATTTCTCTATCACAAACATTACAGGTGATCCATTGCTTAACTCCTTTAAGCTCCATACACTTATGAAAAATCTTTTCAAATTACCCTTGTCAAGAACCACCCCACACCAGGGCAAATTGGAGGGTAAGACAGCACCATAATGTGAAGAAAATTGATTGAAATTTTCTTGTTTTCACTTGCATCAATCTTCTAGTCATGCTATTACGTTGAATTCATGTGGTAATTTAAGTGCCTTAGGATGATGAAGAACATTTATTTCTCTATCCTACATACTTATATCCTTTGCATAGCCCATTTGAGCCTACAATTTCGTTTCTTTAAACCCAGTTGATAATCATCTCCCATACTGGGGCAAGGCAAAAGGCAGATGAAGATCTTTAAAAGTTCGAGCGTCATTGTTTGACGCATGCATAGAAATCAAAATAGGACTAAGGGGCATGAAAAAACAATGTGCCTGGTAAAAGCAAGGCCAAAGCCCATAAAAAAAGTGAAAAAAAATATGAATAAGAACTAGGAACATGAAAAAGCGATGTGCCTCGTAAAAGTAAGGCCAATGCCCACAGATGAAAAAGAGATTCAAGATAAGGTGACTGTCAATAGCAAGAATTGAATCCTGATGGAGCAATACTCAAAGAGCTCAAAAGTTGAATTTTTACAATCAATAGGGCATTTCATGAAGACAATCCCCGATGATGAAAAGGAAAACTGGTAGCAATGCCAAGATGATCACCAACTCTCACCATTCACACACATTTTGAGCCTAATGATCCTTTCATTTCTTAACTCATGAACCCAACTTACGTTACGTCCTTTACAAAGTCTCTTCAGATTATGGCACTTGAATTAACATAGGAGATCATATGTTTATAAGCATCGCTCAAAGAAGTGCGAGCAAGATTATTTCTTTCTCATTTTGCAGGGTTCTTGACTTGTAAACCCAGACATGATTATAGAATTGTTCTTTCAATTGCTTCTGACTCGAAGAGTCTCTTTGTTAAGCCATTGACCAAGCCCACATTACCGTCCCTATTAAAGACCTCTTCGATTGGTAAGGGCGTACTACTTGTGAGAATACTCAGACCCTTATTGGTATGATGATAGAAAGATTGAGTAATTATCATAAAATAGCCCTTCTAAATGAGAGGGAGTGAAAGTCCTTTCTAACTGAAAGTCTTTCATTTAGTATTCTTAGAAAATCCAGGTCATGAAAATTGTCTTGAACGATGATTCTCTCTAGTAGAAATTTGGGTGATGCAAAGGTCATTATGCATGAACCCCGATTGAATTAATAAAAACTTTAGTGAATTTTAAAGTGTGCATTCCGAAATAGCCTTAATTGTTTATTTCTTTGGTAAATACATTTTTGCTCTAAATCATGTCTGACGAGTAATGTTTTCTCAAAGACCCAAGAGCTTCTAACATTCAGGTTCCTTTCGAAATGCCTCGTGATATTAGGAGATAAGAAGCCTTCACGAACATTCAAGGTGCATCCTTGATGTTCTAAACTTGTTTCTACCAAGAGGTGAGAGACCTCCACGGGATATCTAAATTCCAGAGACATATCCCCAAGAATCAGAGATATCACCAAGTAAGTATATCTTTACCAATACTCTAAATACTTGTCATTGTTCAGATATTCTCTCTCAAGTGCATCAACACTTGACTCGGTCAAGTTGTCTTTTATATTGACCTGGCATACTTTCGTAGCCCAGAGTCCTTTTTTATTGACTCGGCGTGCTTCCGTAGCCCGGTGTCCATTTTAATAGATCTAGTGTGCTTTTGTAGCCCGAAGTTCCTGACTTAGCGTGCTTTCGTAGCCCAAAGTCCTCATATCAACGGCGTGCTTCCATAGCCCGAAGTTTCTCTTAATCGACACTCGATTGAGCTGTCCCCCAATGGTTTTTCTCCTGATTCCGTTTGATTAAAGCAACCAAAGAAAGGTTCGGGTCCTGGTCAGATGATCTATGTTGCAATGCTAGGCGACTGAAAAATGGTTTGGGTCCTAGCCAAGCAAAACCCCGTTTAGGCGACCGTAGGATGGTACGGGTCCTAAACAGCTTTTATTGCTCTAATAAGCGACCATAGAATGGTACGAGTCCTGAAAAAGCAATTTCCCTATTCAAGTGACCGTAAAATGGTACGGGTCCTGGAAAATCAATTTTTTCGTCAAAGTGACCGTAGAATAGTACGGGTCCTAGACAACACATATTTCCCCATTTAGGCGACCGTAGAATGATACGGGTCCTAGACAACATCAATTTCCCTATTCAGGCGACCGTAAAATGGTATGGGTCCTAAAAGGTATTTCTCCATCCTAGTGACCATAGAATGGTACGGGTCCTGGAAAGTGAATTCCTGTTTAGGTGACTGTAGAATGGTACGGGCCCTAGACACAACCAAACACTGTCATATTGGGCGATCGTAGAATGGTACGAGTCCTAGAAAAGCAGTCTCTTTGTAAGGTCCTGTTATTATTCTAGGCGACCGTAGAATGATACGGGTCCTAGACATGTAACACCAACTATCTTGAATCACTCCACCCTCCTTGAAGGTAAGATATTTCAGGTAGGTTCCTTTGACATCTCAGTTTGGATATGAATGTCTCAATTATTTTCATTGAACATTTTACTCTGGATGTGAGTGTTCTTCAATCTTTCTCGTTATACCTTAGTCTAGATCTAGGTATTTCGAGCTTCAAATATCTTGACATCTCAATCTAGGGCCAGATGTCTCAATTCTTTTCGTTGAATATTTCATTTTGGATGTGAATGTTCTTCTCAATCTCAATGTCTCAATCTATTACGTGTTACACTCTTCAAGAAACCTGAGTGAGAGTTGGGTACTTGTGGAGTAAATGGGAATTTATCATGTACTTCAAGATGCTCTACTGCACTGATTGATAAGTAACTGTAGGTACATCCTTTCCTTCGCATCATGCATTTGCATCATATAAATTGCATTTAAAAATGGAATTCATTTTCCAAAAAAATAATAATTCATTTAATGCATAGGCATAGTCAAAATTTAGGTTTCAATTTGTCTTTGAAGGCAACCTCTTCGAGCTCACCTTCAAAGAGGGGCGACTGTTGACACCTAAATTTTGGCGACCCGTTTATTCATTTATTGCATTAAAAAATTAGGGATTAATTTTAACCCCTAAAAAAATTAATTAATTAATTAATTGCATAGCATATAGATTGAGTTGCATTTACATTTTTTGCATTTATTGGACCAGTGACAGATGGGTTTGAATTAGTGGTTCTGAGCTTTAAATTGACAAGCCGAACTAAGTCCACGAAGCGAGCAAATTGGCCCAGGCCTTTTTTTCTTATAAAAAATCTCGTGAAAAATAGGAATTTGAAATTTTTTTAGGATATGATGAATTTTTTGGATAGAGCAGATGTGAAAAACAAATATTGCATTTTGAAAAAGAATCTTTGTGGATATGAGTTTGGAAAAAATTAAAAATCTAATTCTCGCTCTATAAATAAGTTGTTTGCGTAGGGTTTCAGGGAGAGGCTACACAGATTGATACATACGGCCACGTTGGGGATCTCTCTCGTCAAAGAAAAGTCAAAAAGAAAAGTAAAGAAAGAAAGAGAGAAAAGTGACCAATCTGCAAGAGGGAGAGAGAGAGAGAGAGAACTAGTGAGTGACGTGAGAGAGCAGAGAAGAGAGAAAAAAAAAGGAAAAAAAAAGAGGTGCCGTTCATCTTCTTCGACGCCTCCGCCACCGTAGCCGATCCCCTGCGCCCACGTCGCCGCAGTTGCACCACTGCGTTTCCGCCCCAGCCGGCCACTGCCGCTTGTCCCTCTGTTGCAGCGCCGCTTGCCTGTCGTTGAATTGCTGCAGCAGCTCGCGACCGCAGCAAGCCAAAGTCACCAGCGACGCCCCCTCGGCAGCCGCGTCATCACACGCCTCCGCCTCTGCTCTAACGACTCAACGCTGCTCCCACCTCCGCACCGTCGCTTCGCTTGTCCCCGGTGCCCAACAGCCCATCTCGCCTGTAACCTAAGCCTAGCCATCTGTTACTCGTGAATCTGTTCCCTCGACTGTGACTCCGACAGTCAGCGAGCACTGCATCGATCCACGAAGCTGCCGCTGCTGCTAAGCCGCTCCACCAACCCGACGAAGCCACCGTCATGCCGATCCGCGACGATGCTCCTTCCCTTGCCTCGTCCGCGATCTCCCCTGCGACGCTACTCCCACCTCCACACCGCTGCCCGCGCCCGAAGTATTGTTCTATTGTTGACCAACGCCACAGAGTCCACCGCCGGATTGTTTTGCCATTGGTCTGCTCGCCATCGATCCTCCCGCCGCCGGTCCACACCGGAGCACCGAACTTCGGTGACTGCAACCCCAACTAAGAACCCACCACGGCGGCCTCCCTCGTTTGGAAACAAAGGAAAAAGAAAAAGTAAAAAGCAAAAAAATCAATTTAGGTAGTTTGTCCTTTATTTATTTGCCTTATTTCATTTTACTTTACTTGTTCTTTTTAGTATAATTATTCCTTAATATAAGATTGAGATTGCTTGACATGAGATTGCCTCTGAAATTTGGGATTGACAGTCTAATTTCGCGCCCGAAATCCAATTCACAATCGCTTGTAAAATTGTCAATCCGATCTCACGCCCGAGATTCGATTCATGATTTATTTAAAAATTGGCCAATCCGATCTCATGCACAAAATATGATTCGCCAATTTGTGGATATCGATCCTACCTTACTGATTTGCCATCATGTTGATTGAATCAATTTTACTTTTGTAAAAGAAAAAATCCAAAAAAAAATTTGAATTAGGATTAGGTTGGTTTTAGAATATCTCATGTTATCTTGCATATTTAGAATATGGATTTTATTTCGAATTTGTTAAAAAAAAAATGCATTCATTTAGGATGTTAGTTTTAAATTTGAATTGCACATTTAATTATTTGGCAATTTTAATTTCGAATTTCGTAATAAAAAAGAAAAAATTAGAATTATGGCATTCTTTGCACGTCATTGCATATTAGGATAGATTTCATGCTTATTAAGAAAAAAAAATCATGTGCACGTCCTATAGCGTTAGATTCATGAAATGCATGTCATTTAGTGATTGTTGCTAGGTCCACCTAACTAGAAATTGCCTATCATTAGAACTAGGTCATTTAGTTATATTGCATTGCATAAAGCATGATTCTCATTAATTAAGTGAAAAAAAAATTACGTATTAATTAGATATCATATCTAGAACTGTCGATGTGAATTCTGATCTAATAACACAGATGTTTTCGTTGCTACGAGGTAAGTCCCTGCATTTTATTTATTTATTTGCTTTATTTGGATGTTAAATTGATTGTTTACGCACCCACATGGTCACCTCACATGTTAGAGAAATAGCTTAAAATTAATTCAAGCTGCTTGCTAAACATTTTTTTCAAAATAAAAGAGAAAGGTGTAATCTGGAGTTGGAAAGATTTGTGTCTGAAAAGAGTTGTAATCTGGAGCTGATTTATGGAAGGAACTTCAAGATAGCATTGCTAGGATATGGAAAAGTACTTGTTCTTTCGAGGAAAATAAATTGTATTAGCAGTTGTACTTGGTCCCTTCAGGGTGTGAAATAATAAACTGATCTTAGCAAGTCTATCTTTCTCCAAATTCTCTCTTTTTATTTCCTTCAAACTGGTCATTTGGTCCTCTGCGATCTATTCCTATTTCGACACATTATATGGCAACTTAATAAACGACTTAGACGCGGCTCTTTTGAAAATATGGATTAAGAAACAAGACTCACGCCAATAATGAGTACCATTGATGGAGGAGGGTCTAAGTCTTAGTAAAAATATCATAGGTACCGAAAGGGCGTTAGAGAAATTTAGAGTAACCAAGTCCCCGAACTCATAAATCTCTGGTTCGTATGAGTAAAGTAAATCTCCCGTTACTTTACTTGAGTTTCTAATCGACCCACCAAAAATAGATTAGTGGCGACTCCTAGTTAAAAATCAATTGCATGTTAATAACTTGAACTTAAGTCACGAATTGGTATGGACTTAGGAGAGCCGAGCTAAGTTTAGGCTTAATAATCCATTAGTCAAATTCTAGGTGGTTCACCCAAAAATTTGGTTGGGACAAAAATATATTACAACATTTATGAATTCATCATCTTTGGGTTTAAACCACTAGGATTAGTCACCTCTCAAACATTTATTGTACATGTACCCTTCATGAACCGATGCACAATCACCTCTTTGGGAGTATGACCACAAATTAAAACAAGAGGTGTCCTATCAAAATATGAAATCGATATTTCTCAAATCCAATCAAGTATGCCACAGTGGCATTCTTTTGCCCAAAAACTTGTATATAGGGTAAAATAGAAAAAAAAAAATTATTTCTAAATAGAAATTGTTCCTGAGAATAGAAAGGTTACTATATGCAACCAAAGAGAGCTTCATAGAGAGAAAGAGAGAAATGATATTGATATCTGCTATAATACGCCGATGCACGTGCATAAATGCATTTGCACGTGACTCAATTTTTCTTCAATTTCGATTGCCATTGATGAGTAAGATTTTGCCATATGAAATTGACTATCCATATGCTTGCTTTTTTATATGAATTATTTATCCAACATAAGTAGTACAATATATCGAAAATTTTTAGGATAACAAAACAGGTTGACTCTTTTTTTTTTTTTTTTTTTGCAAAAGGAATAAAAAAGCTGATCTTCATTTATATTTACATAAAATTTAGAAATCTTCCGAAAGAGACGAAGAAAAAACACTTCCGTAGAAATATAATGCTAATTTTTTAATAACACATTTATCCTCGAGTTTATGTAATTTGAGAGATTGGGTATGATGATGATGAAATGTGTGTGGGCGTGTGGAAAATGAAAGATAAAATTATAGAAGGACGGCAATTACAACTGATCTTACTTTAAGAAATAATAAAGAATGGTTCTTAGGCCGATATATGCTCACTGTATCTGTCTCTCGATCCCGTAAGCTAAGTCTGGCTTTTCATTGAGTTTTGTTCTTAATATTATGAAAACCCCAATGTCTAGCCTCCTAGGGCGGTGACTACGTGGCACATCACTTGGACACACACAAAAAATGTTTCTTATATGTCCAATTCTGGGAAAGGAGAGGCCATTTAAATCTCCCCTTGTGTACCCTAGGCCGCTAAAAGGCTACTGCCTCCGTCCCTCTACCCTATGAGTTGAGTCTTGCTTCTCGTTAAGCTTCATGCTCAGTATTATAAAATAATAAAAAAAACGAAAGAAATTGCATAGAATAGAGTACGTGAGAAATATTCACAGTATGAGCTTAAGTTATAATAATCTTTTTAAATTAATATATTGTCTATTCTTTGATTAGGGTCGTCATTAATCCATCTACTTATTGTTACGGTGCATGTATGAGGTTGCTGGATGAAAGCAGTCTTACATCGGTAATATGGTGTAAATGAAACAATTCATATATCTCAATTGATCCATAAACCATTGTCTTAAACTTTTGAATAAATATGAGTTCAATTGAATATATTTATCGGTTTAATCTTAGGCTCTTTTTTGGAGATCTTCTCAAGCGAAGGCATCATGTTTATATTGCATGGACCGAACAAGTGACGTGGCCCCCTTTCAAGATGCTTCAGTGTATGATGCATATGAAAATCTTAAATGTAACTCAAGCCTATGAGCCCATCCAAACTTTCAGAAAAAAGTTGTTAACCCACAAAATATCAATTTAACCAAACCCACACTAGGTAAAAATTTAAGATTTGACCCGACAGATCTACCAAATTTGCTTGTTTGGATCACAAATGAAATAATCATAATCCGCCCATCTTTAAGTGTTATTATCCAAGATGTAAATAATGTTCCATGGGAGTCACTTTATTTTATAGTATGATGTTCAATTGTTATATTACACTTTCCAAACATAATCAAACTACAAGCAGTGTCTTTTAGATGTTGACAACTAAATTTTACCTCTCCTATATATTGCATCACAGAAATAGGGATCCCAACCCATAAAAAGAATATCATTTACATCATCATATTTATATTGCATCTTTTTTCTAGGATACTTTCCTTGGATTTTAGGACTAACCCATGTTACAGGACCAGATGTGAAGTTGAAAGTAGCCCGGAGGGAAATTCGTGATCATGGAGGGTAGATGAGAATGAACTAACAATTCCAACATTCTTGGAACCTGAACTTTAAAGATAAGATCGGGATCTGAATTTCCTATATTATTGGAGTTCAAAATTGGATCCGAAAGGTAGGGTGAGCCCAGAATTAAATTTTTAATAATATGGAAGTTCGAAACTAGCTCCATAAACTCAACAATATGCTTTTGAAGAATGTGGGAATAGTAAGGACATTAATAGTAACTTGAATAATTTTAAAATTGTGAGAGACTGATAAGATCTGGACATAACAAATAAGTAGCATTGCATGTCACCATGTGACAAGATCCCGAGCTTCCACGAGCCTTGAAATTTATGGCCACATGTGCATCTTGCATGATCAATAGTCACATGCCTCACAAGACTCGATCATGTGCCAGTCACCTACCAAGATAATGTGCCATCCGCACGACCATTCCATTGCATCTCCATGAACTATCATGCACCAGAATAAGCGCATAGCATAGGAGTTCATGGGCCGTGCACATGCTTTTCTCACATGCAAATCACATAGCCTCTCTATGGATGATACCACGAACCGTCGTATGCTCAATCAAGTCCTTAGGTGGCCGGCAATATAGGGGGATTTTCCCCTACTATGCTACGCATTGTTGATAAAATTTGATTGCTTGGTTGTCAATTAATCCAGCGGTTGCTTTCGGTTACCTTACTTTCCCCATCTACACACACCATTGGATCAAATTGAAATTTTATCTTCCTATTTTGATTAACCACCATATCTAATGCTCACCGTCCGTCTTATGTTCATTTTGATCTTGACCGTTGATTCATATTGTACACATCTCTTACTAGGTTTATTTTGATGGGTTGGTAAATGAATCTTAAATGGATATATAGTAGACCCATTTAAGATCCAGTCCTTTTATTTTTAAAACCCATCATGGGTGTCTTGGGAAAAAAGGGCTGACCCATTAACGACTCATTTAAGCAAATATGGGTCGATAAATGGGTTGTCTACCCATTTAACACCTCTACTCTTATCCTTCAAGAAACATATCATTATTTTTGTCAAGGGGATTATATTCGAAACAAGTTCTTTGAGTTGCAGCGAGTATTCGATATTTTCTGCCCAATCAAGTGGCCATTTCCGTGAAAATCTAGACAGGCAAATTTGCATGCTCATGCTGACCAACCATCATAATTTGGTATAGCACTACAAACTTACGGTGTTTAATCAGTCATTATGCAGTTCTCACTTCCATTTATTATGCCAAGAAGATACATCTCAGGAAGGTTTAGCTTACATCCACAGTACTGTATGGTTCTTGCACAATGCATCACGTAATATTAAACGTTCCATCAGGTTGCTCTCCAAAGAGTCCAAACAGACTAGAAGCAGGAGACAATCACATCCATTTTTAACATAATATAGCATAACAATAGGCTACACAAATCATATCTTTACCTGATTTGGGCACAACCCTTTATTGAGTACCCTGCTCTGTTTAAATTTCAGGTAGTCCCTGTAATTCCTCGAGATGTATGTGGCTTGGTTGTGCTTGCCATCCACCAGCTGCTCCGCTGGCACAACGACAGTGTTGAGCGATGGTCCAATAGAAAAAGGGATCGATATCCTTGTAGTCTTGTTGTTCAAGACAGCTCGATGCAGAACGCTCTTGTATTTCCCATTGCTCATAATCTTGCACAGTTGAAAAGTGTCAAGAACAAAAAGAAAATAGTATCTGTAATAAGCTTGATCTGTTCGATGGGAGAAACAAGAGTAAATCACAGAGATTCGTATCAACTTTTTTACTGATTAATATCTGCTTAAAGAAACAAAGACCATAGAGTACGTTTCAGCAAATTTTTAAGACACTTGTATTTTCTATAGTTCTATGTATAACAATTTTCCTTCTATAAATACCTACACTGTATCTGCATCTATAGTTCTATGTATAAAATTTTTCCTTCTTTAAACCAAGGACAGATAAATTAATTGGACCTCTCTTGCAGGACAGATAAGACATGGATTTTTGTATGTTTACCTCGAGCTGATCAGCGGTGTTGACCACAAAGGCATTCGGAATGGGATCAACTTTGACCCACTTCCCGCCGTGGTTCACTTGGAGGCCGCCAATGTCATTCTGCATGAGGATGGTCAACAGGCCAAAGTCCGAGTGCGAGGGTAGGCCCATAGCAAGTTCTGGCTGGGGCATGGCGGATACAGATTCGCTGCTAATATCTGTAGGCTTGAATCCATGTTCATTGCCTCATCGATATAGCCTGATCCGAGTCCTAGGCTCTCCGTTATAGCCTTGAGCAATTCCCTGGCTAATTTCCGGAGCTCCACAGAGTACTCTGCTAAAACTTCACTGCAACAAATATTGCTCTCATTTATCAGAGGAAATGCCGTGGTGGAATTCTTTTCATCTTTAGGGATTTCATAGGTTTCTATCTTTCTTATCTTTTATCTGGGGTATTACCAATCATTTTGCCCTATCACATTGAATCCACACTTTGCTTATTTTTCTAGGCATATAAAATTGTTCTTGTCAGACATCAAGATGATCCAAAATAATGGTATCCTAACAAAAGAATCGCGTACTTTCCATTGCTATATCTCAAGACTGCCAGATTCCTAGGTAAATATAGGTCTGTTATACAAAACTAACAAACCAGAACCAAAGATGATGAAGAGCTTGCGCATCAGATGGATTGAGGCTGTTCAAGTTCAGATCCCACATGATTAATTGAGTGGTCAATTGCTTCCTGTAGATATGGCAAATCTAGTATCTAAATCACGTCGTGTCGTATTACGGTAACTTTGGAACTCAAATCTGCCAACCAAGTGGACAGTCTTATACATAGACAGAGATTGGAAATAGTCAAGTTGAAGATTCGGATTCTTGTGTTACCAAGAAGAATTTGTTCAAGTTCCTCATCATGTTTTCTTTTTCTGATGTACCTGACAATGTTACACTGTGCACTAAGATCTGGATGCATTGATAACTCTGAAGTACCAAGCCAAAGATTGATAACTCTGAACATTATTTTAGCATTACATGGTGAGAAGCGTACGTACTCTTCAATTTTTCGCTCTCTCAAGATTCTGTATTTTCATTCTATACTCGATTGACAAAAAAATGTCACCACAAGGGAAAAGTTCAGTTGCTGCTTGGACTGTAGCATCAAAGCTACAGTAAGGAAATATAGTTGTCATTACCGCTATTTGTAACCTAATGATCACTCACCCACAAAAAGAAGAAAAGAACTAAATAGACAAATGATATCAAGAAAACAGAAATTTCAGTACGTATATGCAAACTGAGAACTTGCACGCAAAACCGAGGTAGGGAGAGAGAATGGATACCTCAATCCTTCTGGCTTGGGAGGGCAGTGAAACTTTGGATGCACCATCATCCTCAGAAGATCTCTCCAGAGGAGCACTTTGTCGATCGAAGCTTTAATTCTCGTCCCGTATATTATGGGATCCAACACGTGCTTCCCTAGAAACTTATTCTTCTCCTGATCTGTCAGATCGAAAAATCCCATCAGCGCGTCGACCGTCGCCTTCATTTGACTCTGAGGCACTCCGTGGTTGATCAGCTACTCACATATACAACCAAGGGCTCTTATCAATACTTAGCAAGCAACACACCGTCGAATCATGTATAGAGAGTTTATGTCATGCTGATGACGAAGAATGACTCCAGCTTTGATACCAATCACAAAAAATAGATTTTTTTTTTTTTATCGAGAAAGCAGGATATCATTACCAGCTAAAAGTCGGAGCAAATATAGCATGTGCATCATTACAAAGTAAATCCAAAAGAGCAAAGACGGGGTTATTGGCCCAGTTTCTAGGAAGAAAACCCATGAGAATAATTTCTCTTTAGCTCCGGCATGATGAAACCATCGGTTGAATCAGTCAAATCAATTTATCTCAGACACCCCAAGTCTTAAAACTTAATACGGGTGGATATATAAGTACCAAAACTTCCAAAGCATATACATAAATGTCAAGATCGGAGAAGAAAGAAACACTTAAGTGTCAATAGCGAGAATTTCCGGCCAAACAGCTGATGTGATTTTTTCCGGTGAGATTTTTTACTAATGTGGTAATTCCTTTTTAAAAAAAAAAAATCCATGTGGTACTGATGTGGCTAGATAATCCAAAAATGATGTCGTTTTGGTACAAATTTGATTTTTAATACAAATAATTTAATTTAATTTAATTTTAAAAACAAAATTAAGTAAAAAAGAATTAGATCTAGGGCTATGGAGGCCCTCACTACCGCCTATGTTGTATCAACACGCGACACGGACACGCAACACGAC